>NC_041231.1:105197290-105197778 GCF_002837175.3 Physeter macrocephalus | reverse complement strand
GGAAACACTCCCATTTACCACTGCAACAAAAAGAATAAAATACCTAGGAATAAACCTAACCAAAGGGGCTTCCCTGGTGGCACGGTGGTTAAGAATCCACCTGCCAATGCAGGGGACACGGGTTTGAGCCCCGGTCCAGGAAGATCCCACATGCCGCGGAGCAACTGAGCCCGTGTGCCACAACTACTGAGCCTGTGCTCTAGAGCCCACAGGCCACAACTACTGAAGCCTGCGCACCTAGAGCCCATGCTCGGCAACAAGAGACACCACTGCGATGAGAAGCCCGCATACCGCAACGAAGAGTAGCCCCTACTCACCGCAACTAGAGAAAGCCCGCATGCAGCGACGAAGAACCAACGCAGCCAGGAAAAAAAAAATTTATATATATATAAAAAAACCTACCTAAGGAGACAAAAGACCTGTATGCAGAAAACTATAAGACACTGATGAAAGAAATTAAAGACGATACAAACAGATGGAGAGATATA
>NC_041231.1:105195750-105196760 GCF_002837175.3 Physeter macrocephalus | reverse complement strand
AACTCTTAGAGGAAAACATAGGCAGAACACTCTATGACATAAGTCACAGCAAGATCCTTTTTGACCCACCTCCTAGAGAAAGGGAAATAAAAACAAAAATAAATAAATTGGACCTAATGAAACTTAAAAGCTTCTGCACAGCAAAGGAAACCATAAACAAGACGAAAAGATAACCCTCAGAATGGGAGAAAATATTTGCATATGAAGCAACTGACAAAGGAGTAATCTTCAAAATATACAAGCAGCTCATGCAGCTCAATATCAAAAAAAACACAACCCAATCCAAAAATGGGCAGAAGACCTAAATAGACATTTCTCCAAAGAAGATCTACAGATTGCCAACAAACACATGAAAGGATGCTCAACATCACTAATCATTAGAGAAATGCAAATCAAAACTACAGTGAGGTATCACCTCACACCAGTCAGAATGGCCATCATCAAAAACTCTACAAACAATAAATGCTGGAGAGGGTGTGGAGAAAAGGGAAGCCTCTTGCACTGTTGGTGGGAATGTAAATTGATACAGCCACTATGGAGAACAGTATGGAGGTTCCTTAAAAAGGTAAAAATAGAACTACCATACGTTAAAAAAGTAAAAATAGAACTACCATACGAACCAGCAATCCCACTACTGGGCATATACCCTGAGAAAACCATAATTCAAAAAGCGACATGTACCACAATGTTCACTGCAGCACTATTTACAATAGCCAGGACATGGAACAACCCAAGTGTTCATCGACAGATGTACTCAGCCATAAAAAGAAACGAAATCAAGTTATTTGTAGTGAGGTGGATGGACCTAGAATCTGTCATACAGAGTGAAGTAAGTCAGAAAGAGAAAAACAAATACCATATGCTAACACATATATATGGAATCTAAAAAAAAAAAGGTTCTAATGAACCTAGGGGCAGGATAGGAATAAAGACGCAGACATAGAGAATGGACTTGAGGACACGGGGAGGGGGAAGGGTAAGCTGGGATGAAGTGAGAGAGTGTCATGGAC
>NC_041231.1:105185756-105195716 GCF_002837175.3 Physeter macrocephalus | reverse complement strand
ATGGACATATATACACTACCAAATTTAAAATAGATAGCTAGTGGGAAGCAGCCGCACAGCACAGGGAGATCAGCTCCATGCTTTGTGACCATCTAGAGTGGTGGGGTAGGGAGGGTGGGAGGGAGAGGCAAGAGGGAGGGGATATGGGGATATATGTATACGCATAGCTGATTCATTTTCTTATACAGGAGAAACTAACACAACATTGTAAAGCAATGATACTCCAATAAAGTTGTTAAAAAAATAAAAAATCAATAAATGAAAAAAGTCTTAATTGTGCAGTATAAGTTCACATCTCAGATGTATTTGTATTCTTAAAAAATATATATCTTTTTCAGAATTCTGCAATGTCAACTTCTCATAACCAATTTTATTAAACTCTAAACTAGTAGTCCAGGGCTTCCCTGGTGGCGCAGTAGTTGAGAATCCGCCTGCCGATGCAGGGGACACGGGTTCGTGCCCCTGTCCGGGAGGATCCCACATGCCGCGGAGCGGCTGGGCCCGTGAGCCGTGGCCACTGAGCCTGCGCGTCCGGAGCCTGTGCTCCGCAACGGGAAAGGCCACAGGAGTAAGAGGCCCGCATACCGAAAAATAAAAAATAAAATAAAAAATAAACTAGTAGTCCAGGTTTTCCAGGTTTTAATTCAGTTTTATTTATTTTCTTTGGTATGTATTAAACTTAACACGTATTAAACACTCTCTGCAGTAATGTTCTAAGATGTTTTTGAGGGTAATTAAAATTTTTCCATAGTATTAAAAATAGAAAATTGAAAATGTGTTATTGTGATAAGAGGTACTGTTAAAGCACAACAGAAGTGGTTTAATTGGCGTGTACATTTCCACTTTAAAAATGACTGTTATATAAAAAAAATGACATTGTAAAAGAATATTTAATGACCGGGAAAATATAATTTGAGTGGAAAAGAAAAAGCAGGATGCAAATCATAATTGAGAGGCAATCATCACATGCCTTGGCTTCATAACTCTGTCCCGAACTTACACCTTTTTCTTCATGCAGTCCTGGATCCCCAGCTGACAGATGAGGATTCATCAGCAGATCGGAAATTCTGACCTGGCTTAACCCCAGGCAAGTTTCTATGACTGTACCCAACTCTCGTGGCTTTGGGACACGCCCCAGAGTGAGGAGAGAAGGCATTTCTGCATCCCATCCCTCAACACCCCGCCTCTCTGGGGTTAAGGCTGAGGATCACCTGCTTTACCTGCTGAGCAATGCATCTTTCAGAAAGTCACGTTTACTAGGCAGGTACCAGGCTGAGCGGCTTCGTTACTTAGTTTCTAATTTTTTTTTTTTTTTTTGCGGTACGCGGGCCTCTCACTGTTGTGGCCTCTCCCGTTGCGGAGCACAGGCTCCGAACGCACAGGCTCAGCGGCTCCGCGGCATGTGGGATCCTCCCGGACCGGGGCACGAACCCTTGTCCCCTGCATCGGCAGGTGGACTCTCATCCACTGTGCCACCAGGGAAGCCCTCTCACTTAATTTTTACAAATATCCTATCACTACATGATACATACATCTTATGGATGAGTAAAAAGAATCAGAGAAGTTTAGTGACCTGCCTACATTTTCACAACTGGTACATGAATTATGCAGCTGGATTAATCCAATCCAGGTCTTCTGACTCCAAAACCTATGACCTTTTCAAAATACCTCTCTCTACATATATTCATAACCATATTTTGCTACTTTATCGGAGCTAAGTAAGCCTATCAAGAGTCAGGGAACGGAAGGGAGAAGATGGCCAGCTCCGGGCTGGAGATGAACCTAGAAAGGTCACTGGTGAGGGGAATCTGGGTGAGACCAAAATCTATCATCTTTTTACTATAACACACCTCCTCTGAAAAAGTGTTTCTCTCCTTTCTACTGAATATTTTAAGTAGAACCCCCATGTTATTCAAACAGGAGAGTCCTCCGGTCACTTAGGCCGGGCTGCAAGAGGCTCAGACAGATGGCGAGAGTTTAACCTGGGGATCTGCTGCAGGAGCTCACCTCGGCCACAGTCGTTTCCAGAAAAGGGCGTTCAGGGTGTTAAATGATCAACGCTGAGCAGGGAAAACTACAGGCCATCCGCCCCGGGTCCCATGGAGAGCCTCACTGTGAAGTTCCATGGAGAGCAACAAGCCACCGGCCAGTGTTTTTGAAGCTATTGAGATTTTGCCAGAAAAGGAAGCTGGCTGAGCAGGGGACTGGAGCTTCCTGTCCACACGGAGCCCACCTGCACCTGTGCCAAGGCCACTGCCATCCCAGCGTGGGGAGAGAGTCCGGGGAAGGAGACAGCTTTTTCCTTCCTGACAAGGGCAGGGAGGCAGCCCTTCCCCTCCCCGAGGTGTCAGCAGGCCCTGCTCCTGGGCCTCCTGCCCCAGGTTTCCTGGCGGGGCTGTGCACGTGTGGAGGACCCACAGGCACCTGTCCCCAGGCTGTGCTGGCTCCACAGCCCTGGAGGGCCGGCAGGTGGAGACAGAGGCCCTCTTCTCTCCCATTAAGACGACAATCAGGTCAGGGCGAGATGGCCTTTTTGTTCTCCGGTATTCCACAGTTTTATTCCCCGAAATAAGAGATAACACTGGTGTGACTCCACTGTGTGACAGGAGCTGAGAAGACACAGCTCTTCCCCAGAACAGAGAACAGACCAGCCAAAGGCAAACAGCTCTCAGCTCCGCCGCCACCCAGGAAGGAGGCCTGAAACCCAGCCTCCGAGGAGGCTTCTGAATCCTGGCTGCCCTCTGGCTGGCATCCCGGGGGCAGCTTCAGAACATGCTGCTGCTTGGTCACACCTCAGAGACTATGGTTTACTTGGTCTGGGGTGTGGCCTTCAGGTCACACTTTGCACACAGCTGTGGTGAAAGACACAACACAGACTTTCCACGTAAACCACTTTAGAGCATCCAGTCCAGTGGCATTAGTGACAGTCATGCTGCAACAGCCATCAGCACCATCTAGTCCCAGGACCTTGTCATCACCCGGAAAGGAGACGTCAGAGCATCAGCAAGCCACCCCCCATTCTCCCTCCGCCAGCCCCTGGCAAGCACGAATCTGCTCCATGTCTCTCTGGGTTTCCCTGTCTTGGATTATTGCCTAGAAATGGGACCATACAGCATGTGGCTTTGTGGCAGGCTTCTCTCACTTGGTACAATGTTTTCAAGGCTTAGCTAGGTTACAGCATGATCCGTACTTCACTGATTTTAAGGCTGAATTCCATTGCATGGATATATCATATTTTATCTATCCATTCTTCAGCTGTAGGACATTTGGGCTGTTTGTACCTTTGGTTATTGTGAATAGTGCTGCTATGAACATTTGTGTACAAGATTTTGGAGTGGAATTGCTGGGGGATGAGGTAATTTTATGTTTAACTTATTTAGAAACTGCCGAACTGTTTCCACACATGTCAGAATTTTTTAAACCTCCCCAGGTGAGTCTAACACCCAGCCAAGCGTTAAGTACCCCAGTTGGTTAAGATCCAACTATCAATTTTTATACAAGATAAGTGACAAAATAAAGATGCAACCAGCAAAATTCAGACATAAGTACTTAGTCCTTCAGCAAATGGATTACAAGGAAAAACAAGAGTGAGGTGGGAAAAAAAGATATGGGCCAAACCACAGATTAAAAGAAATTTAAGAGACATATCATCCAGAATCTTATTTGGATCCCAAGCCAAACACACAGACACACAAAGTTAAAAAAATTATATTTGTGAGATAATTTGAAAATTTAAACACTGTATATTTGATGATACTGAGAAATTATTGTTAATTTGTTCATTATAAAAATGGTAATTGTAGTTATGTTTTTAAAAAGAATCTATCTTTTCAAAGAGGTACTAAAATAGTTTCATAAAAATATAAATTTTCTCAGATAATGTGGGCGGGCATGGGTGGGCATATAGATAGAATGCCATTGGCCGTGAGCATGTAATCACAAAAGGAGAATGAGGCTCATTATGCTATTCTCTCGACTTTTCTATTTGTTCATATTTTTCCATAATAAGAAGCAATAAATTAAGCAATAAATTGGTATAGGTATCATGAAAATCAGTATGGAGTTTCCAAGAAATTAAAAACAGAACTATCATATGATCTAGCATTCCCATTTCTGGGTATATATACCCAAAGGAAATGAAACCAGTATCTTGAAGAGATCTCTGCACCCCCATGTTCAATGCAGCATTACCCTTGATAGCCAAGATACAGAAACAACTTATGTGTCTGTCAACAGACGAATGGATAGAGAAAACGTTATGTATATATACATGCACGCATGTACACGCAAACGCAGACACACACACACAGGAATATTATTCACCCATAAAAAGAAGAAAATCCCTCCACTTGTGAAAACATGAATGAACCTGTACGACATCGGGCTAAGTGAAATGAGACAGACACAAAAGACAAATATTGCATGATCTCATGTATATGTAGAAATAAAAAGAAAAGAAGTCAAACTCACAGTAATGAAGAGTACTAGAATGAATGGTGTTTACCAGATGGGGGAGGGGAGGTGGATATTTCTCAAAGGGTACAAACTTTGAATAATCAGATAAGAAAGTTCTGGGGAGCCAGGGGTCCCCATCTAATGGTGACTACAGTTCATATCCAGGTACTGTATACGTGAAATTTGCTAAGAAAGAAAATCTCAAGTATTCTCACCACACATACAAAAGGTGACCGTAAGGGGACAGATGTTTTCATCAGCTCAACTGTGATAATCATTCCAGTGTATATGTGTATCAAAACATCACGTCATACACTTAAATATACACAACTTTTATTGCAAATCATACCTCAATAAGGCTAGAAGGGAAAAAAGTTAAAAAAGAAACAAGAAGTCCAGCCATTGCAAACTAACACTGACGGAAGATGTAAGCAAACGTTTACTTGTTTAAGAAACCTCGTCTCTGCTCACTCCCCTCCTCTGCTGGCTAACTGCCCTCCCTGGGACTGTGGCCAGAGGGCACATTCCCACCAGATGTGCTTTCCTGGTAATGGAATTAGCTCCCTAGGCGGGGGTTCACGCAGGATGCAGAGAGTCTTGTCCCCTTCAAAGACAAGAGTTTTCTTTGAAGTTTTCCTGCTGAATCCATTCAACAAGTCTTCCCGGCTCTAGAATTTGAAACAAACCCAATATGGTTCTTTATGGTGGTAAAATATACACAGCTTAAGATTTGCCATTTTAGCCATTTTAAAGCGTACAGTTCTGTGGCATTAAGTACATTCACATTTTTGTGCAGCCATCACCACCACCCACCTTAACGTTTTCATCCTCCCAGACTGAAACTCTGTCTCCATTAACACGAACTTCCCCCTCCCCCAGTCCCTAGTAACCACCGTTCTACTTTCTGTCTCTATGAATCTGACACTCTAGGGACCTATTCATATAAGTGGAGTCATACTGTATTTGCCCCTTTGTGACTGGCTTACTTTACTGAGCATAATGTCTTCAAGGGTCATCCATGTTGTGACCTGTATCAGAATTTCCTTCGTTTTCAAGGGTGAATAATATTCCATTGCATGTATAAACTGCATTTTGTTTATCCAGTCATCTGTCAATGGACACTTGAGTTGCTTCTACCATTTGGCTATTGTGAAAAATGCAATGAACACTGAATACAAATATCTGTTTGAGTCCCTGCTTTCAATTCTTTTGGGCATACACCCAGAAGTGGATCATACAGCAATTCTATTCAATACTTTTAAAACCAAGCCAATATTCTAAATAACCTGTCCAGTTTCCTGCTGCCTTTCAGAATGGTTGGGCTGGGAGTGGAAAAGTGGGCAGGCAGGATAATCCACAGTTCAGATCCTGGGCTTTGTCCTCAGACAGACCTGGTATACAACCTTGCTCTGCCACTCATCAGCTCTGAAACCTTGGGTATACGACCTAAACTTGAATCCCGTTTCCTCACCTACAGCATGGGATAACGCCAATCTTATATAACTTAGTGTTGATAACGTGTTAGTACAGTGCTTGGCACACAGCATTCCATGAGCGGCTCCTCTTAACTAGAGCCCTTCCGTCTCCATAGCCCCGGGGGGTGGCTAGGGAAGGGCACCTGCACCAAGGCGAGGCCCACAGGTTCTAATCACGGCCTCTTCTCATGGCGCGCTGAGCTGCGCCAGGAGTTGACACCACAGGAAGACTGTCAGACTTTCTTCGTTTCTTACGGAGCAGAGCTGTGCGTAGAAAGAACTCGGCTCTCTTCCTGGTGCCTCCTCTTCTTCTTCACAGCCTTATGGAGACATAGTTCACATACTGCAAAACCCACCCATTTAAAGTGTACAATTCAATGTCTCATACTTGTGTGCCCATCATCACAATCCATTTGCATCACCCCCAGAGGAAGCTCTGCACCCATGAACTGTTACCCACCCCGAGCCGCCCATCCTTCCCAGCCTATGGCAACTCTCATCTACTTTCTGTCTCTGTGGCTTTGCCTACTCTGGTCATTTCATAAAAACGGAACCATACAAAATACATCCTTTTGTGTCTGGCTTCTTTTCCTGAATATAACGTTTTCAAGGGTCATCTACATTGGAGCAAGTATCAGTACTTCATCCCTTATTAGGGCTGAATAATCTTCCATCATATGGGTGGACCATGTTTGGTTTATCCATTCATCACTTAATGGCCACTGGGTCGTTTCCACTTTTTGGCTAGCGTGAACAGGGCTGCTGAGAACATTCTTGTACACCTTTCTGTGTGGACATATGTCTTCATTTCTCTTGGGTCTGTACCTAGGGGTGGAATTCTTGGATTGTACAGCTTCTTCTTTTTAAGTCCAGTATAGAACTGTTGCTTCCAGAATCTGTCAGGAGGGTACCAGACCAGCAGAAACCAAACTCCTGGGGTTGGCTCCACTCAGAGAGAGCCTTAAAAAGCTGTTGAAGTTTGTAGTTTGTAATCTCACTGCGTTGATACCGAGCATCTTCTTTGAGTCCCTTCTTATCAGAACTCCAGTGTCTTTTTTTTTGCGGTACACGGGCCTCTCACTGTTGTGGCCTCTCCCGTTGCGGAGCACAGGCTCCGGACACGCAGGCTCAGCGGCCATGGCTCACGGGCCAGCTGCTCCGCGGCACGTGGGATCTTCCCGGACCGGGGCACGAACCTGTGTCCCCTGCATCGGCAGGCGGACTCTCAACCACTGCACCACCAGGGAAGCCCCTAGTGTCCTTTAAATATTGACTTTGCTACCTGGCTGGTGATATTCCTCTGTATGTCCACCTGCTGTATTTAAAATCACTTTCCCTGGATGATGGACATTTTAATATTCTACACTTAATGTCCTATTACTCTAATTAAAACTACTTACTTTTTTGTTGACCCACTCTCCAAAAAGACAGAACTCCTGCTTTTTTCTAGATAGCTCCAGTCACAAAGCAGAGGCAGAGGTGATAGGCTCTTCCTTGCAAGTTGCCTGGGAACCACCAATGAAATTATCTTCATCAGAGTATAGTTTGAGGGGGATATGGCGCATGCCTCCTGCAGTTCTGCAAATCCCCATTTCTGGTCTGCTTCTCCTTCCAGCATCAACCTACACAAGAGGCTCTGAGTTCACATGAGCTGCAGAAAAAGTCACGCCTTCTGTCCAGTATCTGACCTCTCCCAACCGTGTTACACATAGTTGATGTGCTGCAAACTCACTTCTGCCTTTGGTCAAAATGTATTGGGCATTGTAGGGCTCTAAAACTCACAAAGATAAAAACGATTGTGCTGTTTTCCAGGAGCTGAAAAAGGGTTCCAGAAAAGACTAACGGTAGAGAAGGGGCTCTGAGAGGCTATTATCAAATTAAGTTCCATGATGACAAAAGAAAAAATTTCTGCCAAAGTTTTATATACAGATCAATCATACTAAGTAGTTTTCCTTAGTTAAAGAATTTTGAATAAGTAGCCAATAAGGACAATGAGTGTTCTTATGGGTGATTTCCAGAGTATGTCACAAAAAATCTTATATATTATGACTTTTGAGCATTACATAAGGAACCCTAATATATCCTCTGCTCAAAACCCAAGAAAACACAAAGATGCAACAGAAAACAAACCTGGTGACAGAAATGACTTTGGACTTAAGACTGGGGGTAAGAAAGAGAAAAAAGTAAAAGAAAGTGAAGGGTTAGGGTTAATGGAAAGGAAAAGTTCTTTTGGATTTTAAATAGAAGCAAGTGCTAGAGATCTTTAAGAAAAGTTAAAAGGTAAAAATGAGCTTAATCCTTTAGACAGAGAAGTTTTGCTCTCCACAAACATGTTAATACTTTAAAGCCTTAAAAATAAATAGTCTTTCTTAAAATCAGAGGACTTCTAAGTGGTTGCTGTAGATAAATTTAATCCCCACAGAAGCATAATATTAATGTTCACTGAACATCTACTAAGTTTCAGGCACTTATGCTGGGCACTTTATACACAGAACTGAATGTCTCCCTTGTTAACACTCCTAGGAAACAGGTACTAAAGTCTCTGTTGTAGGGGCGAGAAGACAGAGGTCTGGAGAGGGCGGGAAGCCTGTTCTAAATGACAGGAGCTGGTGAGTTGAGAGCTGTGACTCGTCCAGGCTCCTAGCCCAAGGCCCATGGAGAAACAAAGTTCAAACCATCTCATCAGCGCGACTCTATCAACATGGCTAATGCATCACAACTAGAACTTTGATCAACAATACACTTCAAAGTTAGGCAAGAGAATATCAAGCTCAATTCACAACATAGGCCACACTGTATTTACAGAAACTGCACCTGGGGTTAAGGGGATGAGGCGTATTATGTAAAAGTAAATGTTTGGTTTTATTATAAAACAGTACCTCTTTACTGGTTTTTGACACTTCTGACGTAATTGTGTTTAATATTATGTAAGATTTTTTAAAAAAAATAAAGTTTAGGACTTCCCTGGTGGCGCAGTGGTTGAGAGTCCGCCTGCCGATGCAGGGGACACGGGTTCGTGCCCTGGTCCGGGAAGATCCCACATGCCGCGGAGCGGCTGGGCCCGTGAGCCATGGCCGCTGAGCCTGTGCGTCCGGAGCCTGTGCTCCGCAACGGGAGAGGCCACAACAGTGAGAGGCCCGCATACCGCAAAAAAAAAAAAAAAAAATAAATAAAAAAAAATAAATAAAGTTTAACTAAACTTTGACAAAATTTTAAAAATTTGTGGAAGAAGGGGAATTTATAAGCACATAAGGAGTACATCCAAACTCACAGGGCTTTAGCCTTGAAGGAGACCCACATGCAGGTTTAGTCAAACTAAGCACTTCACTTAGAGCAGAAGTGTTCCAGGCTGTTACAGGTATTTATGGGTTTGTGGCTGAGGCCCTTTTCTGGAGCTTGGATTTAGGCTTAGGAATGGCACCTGGTGCTTCAACTGGCTTTGCACCTGTAAGCACGTGAGGCCTGGCATTTCCTTGCTGGTCATTTCTTAGGTTCTTAGTCAATAAGAGCCTGTTAAAAAAAATCTAACAAGTGTACTTCAATATAGTTAAAAAGGTAAACTTTACTATGTGTATCTTACCAGAGTTTTATTTTGAACTTTCAGTTTTTATTTTTTTTAAAAATTATTTTATTTAAAAAAATTCATTTAATATTTACTTTTGGCTGTGTTGGGTCTTCGTTTCTGTGCGAGGGCTTTCTCCAGTTGCGGCAAGTGGGGCCCACTCTTCATCGCGGTGCGCGGGTCTCTCACTGTCACGGCCTCTCCCGTTGCGGAGCACAGGCTCCAGACGCGCAGGCTCAGTAGTTGTGGCTCACGGGCCTAGCCGCTCCGCGGCATGTGGGATCTTCCCGGACCGGGGCACGAACCCGTGTCCCTTGCATTGGCAGGTGGATTCGTAACCACTGAGCCACCAGGGAAGCCCTCAGTTTTTTAATCTAGAGTTTTCATGACTGAAAAATCTATACTTTTTTTTGTTTAATTAATTATTTTTGACTGTGTTGGGTCTTCGTTGCTGCACGTGGGCTTTCT
>NC_041231.1:105140440-105185746 GCF_002837175.3 Physeter macrocephalus | reverse complement strand
CGAACCCGTGTCCCCTGCATTGGCAGGTGGATTCTTAAGCACTGCGCCACCACGGAAGCCCTCAGTTTTTTAATCTAGAGTTTTCATGACTGAAAAATCTATACTTCTTTTTGTTTAATTAATTATTTTTGGCTGCGTTGGGTCTTCGTTGCTGCGCGCGGGCTTTCTCTAGTTGCAGAGAGTGGGGGCTGCTCTTTGTGGCGGTGCGCAGGCTTCTCGTTGCGGTGGCTTCTCTTGTTGCAGAGCACGGGCTCTAGAGTGCAGGCTCAGTAGTTGTGGCACACGGGCTCAGTAGTTGTGGCTCATGGGCTCTAGAGCGCAGGCTCAGTAGTTGCGGCACGCGGGCCTAGCTGTTCCGCTGCATGTGGGATCTTCCCAGCCCAGGGCTCGAACCCGTGTCCCCTGCATTGGCAGGTGGACTCTTAACCACTGCGCCACCAGGGAAGCCCCCAAATCTATACTTTATAAAAAGTAACCGAACATTTGTCACATTTGTGCAACTGAAAAGAAGATGGCACTGTCTAGGGCACGGGCTCTTCATGGGAAGGGTGGAGATGGGGCTATGGGTGGTGCTGTGACCCCGGCTTCACACAGCTCCATATTTTCTAAGCAAAGGACGATTCTCACTTCTGTTCTACCGACAGCCCCACTCTCCCTTCTGCAGGTTATATTAAAGTGAAAGGCAACCTGCTTTTAGTTTTTCCCTCTAACTTTGAAACATGATTTTTTCATCCGTGACCTAACCTTTCTTTAAGGAGATAATGTCAGTAGACAGCACCTTTTTGGGGCTTACAGCCTTGCCCAGATATGAAGAGCCCAGTATGCTTTAGCGACTCTGCCTCTTAATTTCAGTTTTTGGAACACCTCTGCCTAGAAAGAGCAGTGTCACCTGCAGTCGTACCCCCTGAGCTTGCCTGCATCAAGCTGCGGTGTCCCAAGGTCCGCTGGCACCCCTGTGTCCTTGCCCTACCCCGAATCACCAAGTGACTGCACTCTGGATATTCTCCATCCAGCCCTTTGTGAAACTTCAAGGAGCTGAGATGCTATATGCATTGTCTCAGAGCAGGTGCGACCTCAGTCATGCCACTGCAGGTCCCCAACGGCTCATGGATGATGCTGAGGACTCACCTGAGAAGGGCAAGTGACATCTGTTAGTGCTTCAAGACCCAGGGCTGTTCTGAAGATCTTCAGTCTGGTGCTTGGGTTGGTGCACCTCGGTCATTCAGGATACAACAGCTGTTTTGAACTGATGTCAAAAAGTTACCCAGTAATTTTCAGCTATGTCTTAAGCAGGTGATGAACTGTCTCCTCTGGGGTAAGGTTTCTCCACCGGGAATCATGTGAGCTCTTGCTGACTTACGGGCAGGTTTCACTGGTGATACTAATAATTCCTATTTCTCTGATGTAGTATGTTGGGGGCTGTGACAGACAGTGAGAGGCAGGCAGCCGTGACAACAGGACCCTGTTATTCTGAGGACGACTGAGCACTGAGTCCTCGGCCCAGAGATGCAGGCTGGCCTCGGGCCTCCTGGATATGCACAGAGACCCGGCTAAAAGCCAAGTGAAGAAACCGGCTTTATCATCTGTCTGCCCTGTCCTCTCTGTCCCGACAGGGTTCTAAAGGTGCCGCTCTTCTCTTCTGCAGTCCTCAGACACACAAGGCATTCTGGAGACAGGTGTCACCCTCGGGAAACTCGAGTGCAAGAGGATGATGCGAAGAGGCTCAGGAGAACTAAAAACAGCAAGATTTAACAGCGTAATAAGACGTTCCACCAGCAGATGGCAACAGAGGACTTTGTGAGCTATTCTGGCAGCCGGTTCTGAAACGCGGGAAGGGAGCTTTTAGCGGCTATTGTATAAGTGATTTATGTGTTGGGATTCTGCTCAATGTTATACATGCATTACTGAATAAAACATTCACAGTGTATTTTCCACCAGCAGCTGAGCTCCAGTTCCCAAGGCTCTGAGTCCTAATTCCCAAGGCTCCAAAGAGCCCCTGACATCAAACTGCTTTCCTCCCAGAAAAGCCGTTTCATGCCCCAGAAAAAGAAATGCTTAGAGGCGGGGTGAGAGAGGTCTGGGGTGACCGCCCCCCGGGACGGCCGACTTCTGTCAGCTTTCCTGGGGGCAAGCCGTCCAGGGCCCCCTGTGCTCCCACCGGGTGCCTGGCCTGCATCTCCATCCCTCGCTGCCTGCTGGGCGGGGCGCGGGGGGCAGCCTCGGCTCAGGCCGGGAGCAGCGGCTTAGCCGTAAGGAATATGTCAAGAACATTATAAAGAAGAAATCCTCCCACAGGGTATTAAGTGATGGGGTTTTCCTCCCGCTTTCCCAGAGACCCCGCACCCCCGAGGGCTGCCGGGCCGTTTGGGGCCGAGCGGCCGCCCTCCCTGCTCTCGTGGTTTCTCGGCCCAGGCTGCCCGCTGCCTCCCGAGGCCTCCGGGGCCGAGGCGCCGTGGGGGGCGTTGCCGGACGGGCCGCGAGAGGAGGGCGCGAGCCGCGGAGCTGCCGGCACGGCCGAGGGGTGGCCGGGCCCGGCGGGGCGGCCCGGGCCGGAAGCGGCCCTCGTGGAGGGCGTGCGGCGGGGCGGAGGGCGGAGCCGAGAGACGGGCCGAGCCCCGCGGGCAGCCCCACCTGCCGCGTCAGGCGCGGGGCTGGGCCGTCCTGCGGCCTTGCTCGCCGCCCGGCATGCCAGCCGCCGTGCCAGGCAAGCCCCTCCCGCGGCTCCTCAGGCTGCCTCCCCTCTGCCTCTGTCCCGCAGCAAAGGAGAGGACACCCTCCTACGGTAAGCGGAGACGGCGTTCTCCCCTCTGCAGGAGACGAAGACGAGGCTCACAGGGACCAAGAAACGCGCTCAGTTCCCCACGGCTTAGGTGTGCCGCGCCAGGGCGAAGGGTCAGGCTGCGCGGCCCCCGAGCTGCGACGGTGAGGGCTTGGGTGAGGCGAAGCCGCGTGACCCTCGTCGCTGCGGGGGGAGACGCACACGGGACGTGGCTGCCACGGAGCAGAAAAGAGTAACGCTTCACCCCTCATTCCTCGCGCACGCTGATGTGAAAGGGCATCAACGTCAGGAAGGCCCGCAGTGTGTACGCGCGCCATCTGCACCCAGGCCCTCGCCACCGGTGCTGTGGTCCTACTGACTGCCCACCCCGCATCGCTGGCCCGGACTTCTCCCCCGGCCCCCCCACCCCACCACACCCCACCCCACCCCGAGCAGCACCGTTGGCTCCCTCCGTGACCTCCAGGCTCCTCCGTTCATTCCCGGCCCTGCCGCCTCTCCCGCACCCTCCGCCGAGCTCGCGGCCTGGACCCGACGCCTCCGCCTCCACCAGCAGCACTCCACGTACGATTGAGCTTTTCATCACTGCAGCCCCTCGGCACACACACGCCATGCTGTCCCTGGACTGCTTACGTTCTCTAATACGCTCCGTGCGCGTGCGGTGCTCATCACCCCCGTTCACGCCTGCTTCCCGGTGAGACAGCAAAGCTGCTGGGGCACCGAGCGTGCCTCGCCACCCGCCTGCCGCCAGCCCGTAAGCCCGAAGCATCCTTCCCTGCAAGGCCCCACTGAACAGTGTCTGCGAAGGACCCGAACCGTGTAGAGCACATTTACAAAGTACCTTTATAATGTACTTCCAACTATAAAATAAAGTGTGAGTTTTGGATTTTTTTCAGAGCTTAAGTTTCATTTTTTTAATCAGCTAGAAGAGCTCCTTTAACAAAATTTTATTTTTTGACACGATGCTTGCTTGGTACCACAAAACCGTACTTTAAACTTGAAATCCTGTATTAATTATTACACTTTTTAGGCTGGCGGGATGACGCCACAGTTCAGATAAGCGACCAGGCGAGGAGTATTCAGCCAGTTTAGCTTCTGTCGGAGGTCCAGCCCCGAGTGCTCGGCAACAACTCGGTGAAACCTCATTGACATGCGTGATATTTTCAGCTTTTCAGAAATATAAGAGAAACAGGTACTCATGGGGTGATATTAAGCAATATTATAGGTATATCTAAAACGAGGATAACAAAATGAGGACCCAAAGGAAACCACGCTCACAAAAAAGCACTCGACCGTAAGCTTTCCTACGAGAGGCCCCGCAGCCCAAGACTCTTACAAAGAGCATCTTCCGGCCACCAGCTTCTTAGTCCTCAGAGGCTCTGAGGACACAGGGAGCGGGGATGGTGTGTGGCTCATGAGGTCAGACACGGAGATAGAGGTGAGGGGACGCCGGCGCTTAACCGAGGCCACCCAGCGCGCCACAGCAGCTCTCCTAGATGCTGGGTTTCACAGTCACAGCTCAAACCACTGGGGGATCCTTAAAGCTTTTCCGGACGTTCTCCAAGTGTTCTCGGTGGGGGCAGCGAGGAAAGAACCAGAAACTGCACAGTAACCCTCAGCTGCCCGATTTACCTAATCTCTTTGGCTATTGAATATTCTAGGATTAGAAGAAGAGGCACTAAAGTCGGTGGGAAACGTAATCTAAAAATCTTGGCAAGTCTTAGGGGAAACAAAATAGCCCCGACGTCTTCCATTGCTGTGATCAGGATATCAAAGGGCTTCTTGTATCTTAAAATACGTCTGGGTGAGTGGTCAGAGCTTCAGATAAGCTCTCCCCTGAGCTATGAGTGGAATAGTGAAACTATGAGATAATGGAAAATTTGGAGCCAACGTTCCATTGAAGTTAAATATGAATATTTGTAAATGTAAATATCAGATAAATCATACATGTGCATGTACACACACATGTACGTACACACACACACACACACACACACACACACACACACGGTGTATGAGCCATTTCAAGGATACGCCATCTTACTAGCTCATCACAGTCCTAAGTTGGTCACTCCAGTAAGTGATTTCCTACAAGTAAAACATCACTTAAAAATGTCAACAACTCTAGGATAAGTATAGAAAAGCCATCCAACCTTCATGCACAGAAGCCTCCCTGAGCCCTTGCTGACTTTCAGACACTCTTCTCTCAGGCGAGTGGGACAGGGTGCTGAGAGGCAGCTCTGTGCTGTGGCCTGTCTGTCCCAAGTGAGTCTGGACAATCCCAGCACGTCAGCAAAAGAATCCAAGCACGCACGCTTTGTGGGTGACGTCAGTGGGGGTGGACGTGCCACCACCCCATTCTCCACGTTACTCTCCAAGGCGCCAATGGCCAGCGATGCAGAGGAGGAATCAACCTCATCTGCCCTCCTTGCAGTTCTTTCTTTGAGCCTGATTTTCCCTGATGACAGCACTTTTTTCTCCTCTCTGTTTAACCAAGTCTGGGGACCAGCTTTGCCATTTCCTAGTCGGTTGTTGCGTCACCTTGTCTCATCTGGCTCCTGGGTGAGGTGGAGATAACGACGCTGCCCGCCTCGTAGGCCTGTGAGCGCAGAGGGACGTGAGGCGTGAGCACAGCCGACACACAGGAGCAGAGAGATCCCTGCTCTGCGGCCTCTCCTTCGGCCATCGCCAACAGCGTGGGACACACCAAACGCACGCGCGCTCTGTCGCTGGAGAGTACCAGACCCTCACTGGTCCACCTTGACTCCCACACCTCCGGGTTCCCCTCCTCCTTCGAGCTCAGGCTCTGACGGCTTCCCGAGTCCCGGGACTACAGCTGAAGGAATCACGTGCATCTCAGGTTCACCAAAAGCCGTGTCCTCGTTGTGTCCCTCAGGCCTGCTCCTGATCTGGGTTTGGTTTCCCAGTGACAGGACCCCTGTGAGCAGCCGCAGCCGTCTCTGCATATCCACCCCCCCTCATTTTGACCTTACATTTGAGCCCCTATCAGCTCCGTCCTGCATTCTTGCTCCCCACCCAGACCAGAGGGCTCCCCTCTCATCCCCGTCCACAGGGGTGCCCCCCAGACACGGCTCGAGGTGACCTCTACTCACTTAACCTCCTACCCGAATCTGGAGCGGCTCCAAAATGCCTTTTCAATAACTCTCAGCCTGGCCCACCCACCTTTCTAGCCTGGCTCCTTGCTGGAAACATCCTCCCCAGATCACACGTGCCAATTCCACCCATTTTAAGTCCTTGAGCCAATGACTCCTCTACCAGAAAGTGCTTATCCTGCCCCCAATAGCATACACGATCTCCTGTTATCAGTTCTCCTAGCATTTTATCAGGAGGCAATATGATTTCATAGGAAAAGCACGGGCTTCGAAAACACAAAACATTGCTTCTAAATCCTGGCACAATATTCCAGCTGCACGACCCCGCTGATCCCTTATTTATAAAACGGGATAATAACACCTAGCTCACAGGATTATCAAGATAATTAAAATAAAATGTATACAACGTACAAAGTGGAGTCCCTAAGGCACACAGAGAGGTTAACTAAATGTAAGTTTACTTTCCCTTGTCCTTCTCAACTGCTATTTTTCACTTTTACTTCCTTTTACTTGCGTGGCTGTTTCCCCTCCCTGGCTGGATGGGGGCCCAGGAGGGCAGGGCCTTTGGGTGACTCACTGCTGGGTCGCCACAGCAGCTAGCACAGCCCCCTGGACACAGAGGGTGATACACACGTGCTGAATGAATGAATGAAAGTATGATGATAATATTCTTGCTGACATGAATCACTGGAATCACTGCGTATGAGAATTGGAAAGGACCTTAGAAATAAACCACAAACCCTACTTCATTTTATAGATGAGGCCACCATAAGCCAGAGAAGGCAAGTGACTTGCCTGACGCTGGCACACACTCAGCTCCCAGCTCCATCACCCACCATGCTGTTCCCTGATCAACGGGACAAGGCTGGGAGGTATGTGATGCCAGAAGTATTTCTTAGGAGAATGTTAGCACCCATATAACTTATGCCACTCGGGGAAATATCCATTGGAAATAAACAACTTGTAATCTGACAACACATCTGTAGTAAGTATCTCAGTGCCTGGCATGACAGACTAGATTAAACAAGGGACCAGAGCTGGCTTTTAATAATCTTTCATCCTTCTAATCGAAACAAAGTACATCCCACTGTGTCTTCTTTGGTAGAAAGAAATACAGAAAGATACAAAAGGAAGATCCTGATAATTCCAAAGAGGAAACAAGAGAGCTCGCCCCTTAGAAGTAGAACATCCCAGACAAAAATACTTAACTGCAGCAACTAAGCCTGAGAACACCCTATACAGGGACACACAGAATGCTCTGATTCTAAATTACTGGCTCTCCTTTAAATTCAGCACAGAAAATTACCTGATATATGTTATCATAAATGCTGGGCTACAATTTTTGCCAGAGTCATAGAATAACCTGTGAAAAAAATCCTGTAAATTAGATACTCTAAGTCTCTGAGCCACTAATTTTAATCAATATCGGTCTGGAAGTTTTAAATGGCTTTCTGCTGAACTTCCCCACCCCCATCAAGTAATTATCAGAAATATTGATCTCACTCCATCCATTCAATCTCATAAGTTCATAAAATATTAGCCTATTAACATAAAAAACGCAACTGAGCGGAATTAGACAGCAAAGGGAATTTCCTATAACACCTGCAAACTGGGTCTATGTAAGGAAGAGTTTTAATATATTCTGACACCCCCCTCCCAGTCCCCAAGCCCTGGCCTGGATGGGAAAGGAGTTACAAAGTGGGTGATGTTAGTAGAGAGTGGAGCGGAGGACCTAAGGTCATGCAGCACGTACATGAAACACCGGGAAACAAAACTCCGGTACCTCATTCTACAGATTTCGAAGTCTGATTCACAAATTCACAGTAACTAAACCCAAACTACATGCTGAGTGTCGCTGGAGGGGCATCACAGTTCAAGTCCCTTCACCCCAGGTCTGGGAATTTTTACAAACGACGTCACTCTAAGAGGGTGGCTGGCTGAATGGATGGTTGGAAGGAAGAAGAGGGATGCAGAAACCCTCTTCTGTTCAAAATCACGGCGCCCCCTGCACTGCCTATTGCTAGACTAATGGCTCAACAATACTAGAAACACACAGGACAGGTTTTCAGACTCTGTCTTCACTAGGCTAACCATTAACTTCTCAGCTACCATAACCACAAACAGAAGAAATGACTGATGCTGGTAAATTCTGTCATTTTCCAATAACTGAGTCTACACAGGTGTGTATGCATGTGTGTGCACACGTGTGTGTCTGTTGGGGGAACCATGCACACACATATTTAGTGATCAGACACATTTGTATCAGGATGTCTTGGAACCTACCAGAAAATGGGGATTCTAATACTGGTTCTGCCATTACCTTGTCGTGCAGTGTTAGGTCTGTTTTCTCAGCAGCAGAAGGTGAATACAGCCTCTCCCAGCCACTCTGAAGGTTAAAATGATAATGCATGGGGAGCACTTCAAAGAAAAGTAAAACATTAAGCAAAGACCTTCGGTTTGGTGCAGCTCTCAGGTTGCGTGTATTCCAGGCATCACACACGCTCCCCAAGAAGCAACTACCGGCTGATTTCTATGGCGGGCAGAGAGGAAAGTCTTGAGATGTCTTTGGAAGCAGGCTGGGCAGACTGGACATCCTCCAGAGGTGCCCATATAGATTTATAACCTGGTCACTCAACATCAAGTTCTTCTATAGGACTGTATCATCTATCCTGTACAGTGTTTGCCAAAAGAGGTGGCAAAGGTAAACAAATACACCCCTTATCAAACCCCAGATAACAAGGCACATTGCCACTAGCTCTGTAGAGGCAGGCTGTCCTAGAGGCGCAGCCTCATCTCAAGATGAAAGGCAGCCGTCCGCAGGCCGAGGCCCCCAGCCCGTCTCTGCAGTGGCCCAAGAGGCCCCGGCGGCAGCGGAGCACCTGGGGACGTGTTGGGAGCCCAGGCGCCTGCTAAGGGCCAGGCCTGTAAGGGACCGGGGGCAGGGACTCTGCCCGTAAGGGTGGGGAGTCCAATCTGAAAGGACCCAAGCAATTGTTTGAAACGGAGTCAGCCCACCGGCAGCAGAGAGTATAAGCAGGGAGACAGCAAGGAGGTGGGAAAGGCCAACGGTGGGAGCTGCTGCCACATGCTCGCAGGGCTTCCAGTCCCGCTGAGGTGGGACGGGTGACCTGCGGGGGCTCGTGGCCGAGAGGCCTTGTTTCCTGAGGTGTCCTTAGAATAAATCCCCTCCCAGATCTGTTCCATGCAACCAAACCTCTGAACCTCTTCCTATCTGTTTCATGCCAACAGAAAGGGCTCAACACAAGGAGACGTTCGGGTCCCCTCGGGGAGAGAAATCGTGAGCACCGGAGGTGGCCCTGACTTCCCTGAAGCAGCCTGCACACCTGCAAGGGTCTCCAATCACAGCGAGCATCACGGTACTATTACAAGACTTTCCCCTATCCTCGTATCCAGACTGATTCCATCTTTTCGAGAGAAAGAAAGAAAGAAAAAAGCACCCTTCCAGCGTTTTGAATTTTGCCTGATGAATAAAGCAATGCTAAGTCCACCTTCTAGAACTTTCCCCTTAAACTCAGATAAACGGCACAGAACGGCAGGTTCAGAGGTCTGTGACCCTTACAAAATAGAGAAAGCGTTCTTCCACCCCTTAAAATCATATGGACATTCGCTCATTTATAAATCGATATTGAATGAAAGCCTACAATACGGAAAAGTATTTTCTCATGAATCATCAAGAATAAACTAGTATGGCAAAAGTTTCCACTTAATGCCTACATTTTATTTTATGACTGATAATTTCACTTAAAAGCAAACATGTATGTGAATAAGGACTTAGCTGCCTGCTAAGGACTAAGATGCAGTACTCTGATAACCGGTACTTTATTACCAGACTCGGGCTGCTGTTTCCTTCACTTGTGAAGGTAGACACACGGCAACTGTTTCTCGCACGGTTAGATGTTCATGGCCAGTGAACATTGTAAAGAGTTCTTGGTATGAGGCAACTAAGTAGTGTCTGGTGTTTCAGAAAGAATGCTGAGACTGTACATTTACAACAGTCTGCTTTAGCTAAAGAAGGAATCCTGCGGGGTACTGTAAAACAGAAACAACACAGCAAAATCCTCAGAGGTGGCATTTAGCAGTGAGTTCTGCTTTTCATTTCACCTGGCTCAATAATGAAAACATGAGGGAGGCTCCCGTTTTCTCTAAGATCAACATATTAATCCATTTAAAGAAATGCCACAGGAGGCTCTTCCTACTTTTCTTTAGAAGACAGGTTTGGTTCGCTCGTTTAAAACTGAATGCTATTCAAAAAGAGTCATGTACCAAAATGTTCATTGCAGCTCTATTTACAATAGCCAGGACATGGAAGCAACCTAAGTGTCCATCAACAGATGAATGGATAAAGAAGATGTGGCACATATATACAATGGAATATTACTCAGTCATAAAAAGAAATGAAACTGAGTTATTTGTAATGAGGTGGATAGACCTGGAGTCTGTCATACAGAGTGAAGTAAGTCAGAAGGAGAAAAACAAATACCGTATGCTAACACATATATATGGAATCTAAGAAAAAAAAATGTCATGAAGAGATTAATGGTAGG
The DNA here is from genome assembly GCF_002837175.3 of Physeter macrocephalus. NCBI lineage: Eukaryota > Metazoa > Chordata > Mammalia > Artiodactyla > Physeteridae > Physeter > Physeter macrocephalus. The sequence goes on along the minus strand of NC_041231.1, from coordinate 105,175,292 downwards.
ACAGGAATAAAACACAGACCTACTAGAGCATGGACTTGAGGACATGGGGAGGGGGAAGGGTAAGCTGTGACGAAGTGAGAGAGTGGCAGGGACATATATGCACTACCAAATGTAAATTAGATAGCTAGTGGGAAGCTGCCGCATAGCACAGGGAGATCACCTCTAGAGGGAGGAGATATGGGGACATATGTATATGTATAACTGATTCACTTTGTTGTACAGCAGAAACACACCATTGTAAAGCAATTATACTCCAATCAAGATGTTTAAAAAAACCCCCAAAACTGAATGCATCTCTCCATCTTAACAGAGCCTGAGCCGGAGGAGGGTACCGGCTGGACTAAATGAAGCCCAGGGGAAAGACAGCAGTGAGGCGCCCCGCCGCCGCCGCGCCTCCTGATTCGACGGAAAGAGGCTGCGGGTCTGTGAAAAGAGGAGCGGCCCTAAACTCCAAGTCAGCAAGGACACAAAGCCGGTCCCACTCTGCTTGTTACTGGGACAGACTCACAGAAGGAAAGAAAGGAAGAAAAATTAGTCCTTATCCCCCCCAAAGGTTTTATTCTTATCTGTTTATCCATCCATCTGCATGTATGCCCACATGTGTATCTATGTATGTACATACTTATATGTATTTATGTAGAGTTAAGATTAATCAATATTTCAAAGTATTTCAAGAAGCATAAGCAAATATGGGCAGAAAAACCTCTGGCAGGTGCTCATAAGCCAGTATTAATAACAATATTCTTTTCCAAAGCACTTGCCAGAGGGAGGTAAGGTGGCCGTATGGAAGGTTCTTTCCTCTGGTATGTGGCATTTGAGGTTACACCCGTCAAGCACAAGTCTAACAGTCACTGTCATTGCCTTTGCTAGGTTGGAAGAGGGTCAAGTCTAGAAGGAGGGAGGCTTTCTAGAGGCAACACGCCCATCAGCGGGGGTGGGAATTTTTTTACAGGTTCACAGTTCTAGTGAGATGTGGGTGGTAAGAAGGCCCCGGCACCCCACCGTGCAGGCAGGTGTAGAACAGGACCCGCAGGAGCGGGGAGCAGAGGGGTGCTGGCGCCGCAGCATGGGAGTCACGAAGACCCGGGTCTGGGCCAGGCTGACAGCAGGCGTTGCACTCGCACTCACGGGTGGAAACCTGAGTAGGAAGGCGGGTCAGTGCGGGGCTGGAGAGGGTGAAGGCGGGTTGCGGGGGGTGCGGCGGAGGGCCAGGCTGTGGGAACGTGGACGAGGAGATGCGCGGAGAAGGGCGGCCGTGGCGGGGACCGAGGGCGGTGAACGGGGAGCCAGGGAAGTGGGGGCGTCTCGAACACCAGGGCAAGAGAGTTTTCAGGAGAAAGAGGTCAACACATGCTCAAAAGCCGAGAAAGATCACGCGAGATACGGGATGGAAATTATTTATTACTTTATTATAATTTATTCAGTATTTATAACGAAGAGGTCGCTGGTGACCTTGGTGAGAGGAGCCTTTGAAACAGAACACTTTTAATGGTTCCCCACTGCCACCACCCACACCCATCTCACGGCCTCTCTAGGGGAAAGCTGTCATTCTGCCGTCGGCAGGCCAACATGCATCAGGCCTTCTCACCTTGACATCCTGCTCAAGAATGTTCCTTAAAACCCATACGTCTCTTTACACCCGCCTCAGATCATACCTCTGCTGTGAAGCCTGACGGGACCCCCTCAGCCCAAAGTTCTTAATACTCGACGTGGGGCACTTATCGACATGGCCCTGCTTGCCGGGCACGTGTGCCAGGTCTTGGAACCTACTTTTCCTGCCGCTCATCTGCTTCCCCATATCCTCATCCTCCCTGTGGCCTTCTCATTCTAAGCCATCAGCTTTTCCTGGAATTTTGTTTACTTTTTTTCCTCCTGAAATCCCCTCTCTCCAGTTTAGGGCTGATCTTTCCAATGAAGGAGCCGTCTGCCGACCAGCCATCCAGAAGTGCTCTGTTCTTTCTCTGGTCTCCTTTAGCTCACAGCTATTTCTGGAACTCACAATAGTAAGTGGTACTTTAATTTCAGGTGTGTCCATCTGTGTGTGTAACTTTCCCTTCTTCCCAACCACATTCTAAGCTCCTGGAGAAGTACAAACTGTAGGAATTGCAACGTCTGACAGAGCTGGGCTCCACTCTCTTGGATCGGGTACCAGCCATTTCCTCAGATGAAGCACGAGGCCAGACGCTGGCTTGGTAGGGGCGTGGTTCTCGACCAGGCGGAGGTGTGAAGTGGCATCTGCTTGATGCCCATGAGATACTTTTCTTCCCTTTTCCCTTTCCCTCCTCTGCCTCCACGTCACCTGGGTCATACATTTATAGAGATGAAGATGCTCCCAAAACAAACAGAGCAAGTGACACAGAGCAGAGAAATGGAATTCCAGTAATGGTTGCATCCTCCATTTACAATAAAGAAAGTCACACCTCCCCGGAGACAAATGAAGACTAGAACACGACTGGTCTTATCCAACGTAGTGAAAATGCTGGGAATCTGCATGGGATAATATACACAGTATGTCTAAAACTAGAAGAAACGGCTCAATTATAGAGTAATCAAAACATTCTAAATTATTGTTTGTGGTATATAAATTTATATCTTTTATTAAAGAATGACATTTTGATCTAGTAAGTGAAAAACTATATTAAGAATAAGAATCAGGTTAGGGGCTGTAGATTAAAATTTTATTTCCCATTTTCCTTTTGTTGGCAAAAGAGACAGGTAAAGGAACAGAAGAAATACAAGATATGAAAAAAAAACTGTTGGATAAATGATAAATTAGTATGATTTACCTTTAAAAGTTTTCCTTTATTTGCTTTTATTTAGATTTTCTATGGCATTGTCTTCAAACTGTTGTATATATAACCGTCTCAAAAATACCCTTATGGTCACAGCGTTTGGAAGAACTTATGAAAGTAGTTAAAATAGTGTAATATAAAATATTAAAATATAGTACATCAATTATTTTTGGTTACCGAAGAGGAAAGCAAATGAGATATTAATCACTGAGAAAAGCAGTCACAAAAGGCTGTATGAATTATGTAAAGTTTAGTGACGTATTCTCATTAGAGGATAGTTGTATTCACAATGGGATTTTAAAAATAAAAATTACAACAGCCACCACCGTTGTGTTTCTCACAGGAAGAAGCTGCAGCAGAGCTGCGTGCTTTCACAGCACTGACACGCTTGATTTACAATCACGACTCCTTCATCTGTGTGGTGGGCGGTAGGGAAGCAAAGAGGGAGGACTGCCGGATTCTCGGATGCAGGAGCAACCCAGGCCTTTCTCTTTGGCCCTCCCTGCTGAGCCAGCGCTGCTCACCGGATAATCAGGAAGGGAGGGAAACCCTTCTCTACAGAAAATCAGTTTTACCACTTCCTGTTAGTCATCCCCAGGACTCACCCTCCCTGGAGAGGAGCCGTAGAAAGAACAAGGCCCCCTCCCCCAGGAAAGCCAAAACACAATCAAGGTGTCTCAGGTTAACTGTGCCCTGACTCATGGCAAGGACAGACCCCAGCCTTGTCTGCACATCAGGTCACCCAGGGAGCTTCTGGGCCTCCTGTGGTCCAGGCTGCACCAGACCCCATGGGGTCTGGTCTGACCAAGTCTGTAGAGCTCTCCATATGATTCTACCTCGTCAGTATGAATTAGAACAGAAGGTTTTAAATTGGTCTCCTATCAAGGTCACACCTACTTCATTTACCTAAAAAACAAACCATTAAATCTCCAGCTTTAAAAAATGTTCATGCAGAGCACACAACAGGCCTCTTTACTCCTCTATCCTGCCACTTAACGTGTCCTTTCGTTATTTCCCTAAAGATGACATGAGTGACCAGCAGTGGAGAGCCTGCTGGGGCTCTGGGTCAGGGATAGCTCAGAGACTGGGTGGGGGGGAGACAGAGGGAGAGAGAGAGAGGGAGAGGGAGGGGGAGGGGGAGAGGGGGAGAGGGGGAGAGGGAGAGAGGGGGAGAGAAGAAAGTTTATCCCAGAGCCAAAAAATATCTTTTCTTATGCTGAACCAAGTTCAAGGTGGAGTTGTTCTAATACTTGCCACTGAGAAGTCCTATAATATAGAAACAAGAACCGGGAGAGAGGGAGGGGGAGGGAGGGAGAAGTGGGGTGGGTGAGAGTTGGGGAGCAGGCCGCACGGGGGATCTGTTTGCTCACATTTCATGCTAATGGAAAAGCTAATTTTTCTTTAGGGTTATAAGTAAGTGTGAAACCATCTGGTGTCTCCTGCTGTTGCATCCTTTAGATCCGGCATGTTTATATGTCCATAGCATCAAAACATCATGAGCCTAAAACAGTAATATGTAAAGGACATTGCATGTTAACGTAATCACACACGTTATTGATGTTGCATAAGCATACTACTGTAGGCTGTCAGTAGTAAAGAAGTATTTGAATATGTGAATGACACACACATTCTCTTACTAAAAGTAGAGAGAACCCCACACCCCCTCCCGTGGCAAAAGGGGAATACTTCCAAGTTAATCGGCCATCTGGATATCACCTTTGTGAAGTGAATGTTCACATTTCTTACCCATTTTTATGAGTTGGTTTCAGTCTTTTAAAAACTGATTTGTAGGAGTTCTTTATATATTCTGTATGCAAATCTCTTTTCAGATATTTTCTCCCATTCTGCTTTTTTAAATTCTCTTACTATTGCTCTTGACGCCATAATTTTAGTATAGCTCAATTTTTTTTTCTTTTATGGCTCACACTTTTTGTGTCCTATTTAAGAAATCTTTGCCTATTCCAAAGTAATGCAGCTGTTTTCTTTTGTTTTCCTCTGTTAAAAACAACAAGTCCAAAATGGAGTCGGTTATGCTAAGCCACACACCACCAAACTGAGACTCAGCTATAGTTTTGGCCTCTCCCAGAAACAGAATCTTAAACCAGCCAAACAGGAATGACCCGATCAGCACTCATTAGGTCGCCTGCCCGACAGACCCCGTCCCCCCAAAGGGAAGTGACCTCGCCGCAACCGAACCACTCTGTGCCCCCTCTTCCCGCTGCCTTCTGCCTATAAAGTCTTTCACTCTGTACAGCCCCTTGGAGCTCTTTTCTGTCTGCTACACTGAATGCTGCCTGATTCATGATTCTTTCAATAAAGGCAATAAGACCTTTAAAATTTACTCAGTTGAGTTTTGTTTTTTTTTAACACCTCTAAACTTGTTTTTTTCCTTTCCCACTTAAATCTACAATCCATTTTTATGTATGAATGGGGAAGAGGTCAGGATACTTTCCCCTCCAAATAGTTATCCAACAGACTGAACAACACTGATGGAAAAGGCTATCCCTTTCCCAGTGCACTGCAGTTACCTCTTTGCCATAAATCAGGTGACTGTATGAAAGTGGGTCTCTTCCTGGACTCTGTTCTGTTCCACTGATAGGGTAGCCTAGCCACGTACCAATGCCACGCAATCTTCGTTAACAGAGCTTTAGAAGAGGTTTTACATGTGGTAGTGGAAATATGCCAGTTCTTTTTCTTTACGTATGCACTAGCTATCCCTGGTCTTTTGCATTTCCATGTGAATTTTTTAATGGACATCTCAGTTTCCACAAAAAAAGTATTGCTAGTAATATGATTGGGGCTGCATCACCTCTATACAAGAATTTGAAGAACACCAACACCTTTATAATACTGGGTATCCCAATCTGTAAACACGAAATATCCCTCCATGTACAAATACATGAGAAGGTACTCATCTTCATGAGTCATTAGAGAAATTAAAATTAAAACTACCATATCCATTAGACTGGTTAAAATGAAAAGACACAAAAATACCAAATATTGCAGAGGATGTGGAACTACCACTGGAATATATATTGTTGATTGATGGGAATGCAATTTGGTGCATCCACTGTGGATGCTTGACAGTACCTTCTAAAGATGAACATATGCAAACTGATGACCTAGCAATTCCATTCCTAGAATGACCATTCACTAACAGACAAGTGCCAGAATATTCATAACAGCACTGTTCAAAATAGCCCCAAACAGGAAACTACCCAAATGTCCATCAGTAGTAGAAAGGATAAACAGGGACTTCCTGGGCGGTCCAGGGGTAAAGAATCTGCCTTCCAATGCAGGGGACGTGGGTTCGATCCCTGGTCGGGGAGCTTAAGATCCCACATGCCGTGGGGCAGCTAAGCCCGCATGCCACAACTACTGAGCCTGCACGCCTCAACTAGAGAGCCCATGTGCCGCAAACTTCAGAACCCACGTGCTCTGGAGCCCGTGCTCCACAACTACAGAGCCATGAGCTCTGGAACCTGTGCGCCACAACTACAGAGCCCACGCACCCTGGAGCCTGCACTCCACAACTACAGAGAGGAAAAACCCACATGCCATAACTGGAGAGAAGCCTGAGAGCCGCAACGAAGATCCCATGTGCCAAAACTAAGACCCGACGTGGCCAAAAATAAAAAAAATAAAAACTACTGTATTAGAAAAAAATTCTGTCAATGAGTCACTAATCTTTAAAAAAAAAGAAAAAAAGAAAGGATAAATACATTTGGTGGTGTCTTCACGAATGAAAAAATATACAGCCTGGAGGAGGAACCATCCATACCAGAATACAATAATATGAGCAGATCTCAAACAATACTGAGCAAGAGTAGCTAGACTCCATTACAGAGAGTATAAAAGCAGGAAAACCAATCCACGTGAGGAGTCAGGACAGCGGCTATCCTTGCTGGGATGTGGTGACTGCAAGGAAATATGAGGGGCTTCCGGAGTGCTGGTAATACGCCCTCATTGGTTGCGCTCTGAGTGCAGGATGTCGTCAGTTGATAAAAACACACTGAGCTGCAATGCACTCTTATGACATTGGACTGTTTATATACATACATATATGTTTTAACAAAAGTTATTTTAAAAGGAATATATAATTGGAGTTTTTCACTTAAAAACGGATTCACTTTTGAATAATTCCCTCTCCCTTGTTCGCCCCTCCCCACTCCCATGGCATTTATATGACCAATAATCTAAAGGGAGTTCTTTTTTCTTTAAACTGAAATATTGTTGACATACAATATTATGTTAGTTTCAGGTATACTACACAGTGATTTGGCATTTGCATGTATTATGAAATGATCACCACGGAAAGTCTAGTAACCATCTGTCACCATTCAAAGTTCTTAAAAATTATTCACCATATTTCTTATGCTGTGTATCATATCCCCATGGCTTATTTATTCTATTACTGGAGGTTTGTACCTCTTAATCTCCTTCACCTTAAAAAAAAAAAAAAAACTAGAACAAGAAAAGGGAAATGCTCTACAGAAGCTTTCAAGTTTGGAAATTAGTTTAAATGCAGTACTTTGGGGCATTTTTATCTTTCTTTCTTTTTTCCTTTTATTGTTTTTTGGTCGCACCGCACAGCTTGCGAGATCTCAGTTGCCTGACCAGGGATTGAACCCAGACCATGGTAGTAAAAGCCCAGAATCCTAACCACTAGGCCACCAGGGAACTCCTCGGGCATTTTTATCTTTCGACCAAGCATGTTGAACTCTCTAAGCATCTAATTAGAAGCACTTTCTTTACCTGTATTTTAGATGCGAAAATGGAGAAATAAAAGATATGAGGCACTGGCAGTTTCAATGCGTTTGGTCTTAATTTCCAATTCAAATCACCACTTATTATTCCTACCCGTTACAGTGATTTAGCAGTAACTTTACTATGGACACAAGCGTATGTCTGTGTTTATTTTTCAAAGAAATGTGATATCATGAAAGATGAACGGCATCTTTAAGTATCCCTTTAGCTACCATTTTGCAGATTAGTTATGTTAATATCTGGTTGTACTAATTTGTTTTTCTCTACTTTTGTGTCAATACTAATCAGTGGATGCAAGTACAGAATTCCAGGACATTTACTGTTACATATGACATCACAAAATTTCCCCAAAACTTAGAATGCTAGCTTGTTTCCTTTTAGTCTACTATAACCAGAAAATATGCTACTGTGATTGAGGCTCACATTTCTATAATCCACTAAATGAAATTTTAAAATGAAACCGAGAGTTATGGAAAAAGCTGAAACTGCTAACAAAAGCAGTAAGCTGAAAGGCTAGATGGACAGTTTTAGTTTTTTTTCTTTTTAATTGTAAAATTATAATACAATTATAATTCAAGTTTCAATAAAAATAACAGCAATCCTTAGAGTGGAAGAAAATAAATTCTCATACGCTGGAATATCAAGTGCTATGAAAGAGACACCTGAAGAATATTTCGTTCAGCTTTGGTAATACATTAAAAAAAAAAAGAATTTTAAAGGAATACAACACAACTACCATCACCACACAGAGATTCGTGATGGCGCTGAAAGCTGTCTGCGGAAAAACTTTTTAAACCACATTAAACATTTAAAGGTTTCATTTAAAAGCAAAGAAGTTACCCAAGCTAATCGTATCGTGATCTAAACAGCGTGGCACTGAGACAAATGATCGTTGTTTAAAGAAGCCATGTCGTGATTTCAAGCCGAACATATCATGCAGGCATGCCTCATTTTCTTTCACGGTGTTCTATTATCTTTGTTGACTTGGGGTGGGGTAGCAAGTGGGGTTTCCTATTTGCCCTCTTTGTTCCAGGATATCTGCCACACAGAAGGGAGAAAAACAAGTTCTCTTACCCCGGAAGTAATCCCTATTAGGATATACGCTGGCATCACAACCGCCAGATGAGACTGAAGCACAGGTAAAGCAAAAGGCTGGTCTGAGTTTCATAGCTTCTTGAACGTCCTCCTCTCCCCCCGGCCCCCTTCCCCACACCGAGACGCAGAGACAATCAATCACTTAACAGCTGGATGTGTCGGAACTGTCTGGCCTGCAGAAACACACACACAGCCGTCCATGCCGAGCTCCCCTTCACTCTGCGCTCCTCCACAGACCAGCCCCCGTACTCTGCTCTGCGCTTCCTCTTCCCCTATTACCTCCTGTAACACCAATAAGCACACTGTCGTGTACTGGCTCATTTCTCCCTTTCAGCTGGTCTCACCTCCTCTGACGTCTGCAAGAGCCCCGGCACGGTGTGTGGCACACAGTGGACCTTATCAGAGCACCAGCTTTGATAAGGGATGTTTCACATCCCGAGTCATACATACAACTCACCCGCCTTCCTCTGCTGTCCTGGAAGAGCCTGTCACACACCAACAAGGCCGAGTCAGATTATTTCATAACGGTCTACTCTTCCCTGAGAGGAAGTGCCAGTTTATCTGGGTTATTAGTAGCTGGACTTTGATCCAGAAACCCATTTCTGGAGAAATACATTGCATTTTATTTTTAGCTATGAATGGGGCACCAGTTTTTGTTTGCTTTTTAAAAATAGTTGGCTCTCCTGACAAAACATAGCTATGGATAGAAAGTATTAGATAATTGTATTGTGTTATTGGGAAGAAGCAAACAAAAAAACCTCCTGGTGTCGGAGAGCAAGGCAGTGCCCAGAGACTAATGGGGCCACATCAGAGGGAGGAGGACTTGGCTAGAAAGGGCTCCCACTGGCAAGTGTGGGACTGTGTGAGCATCCAGAAGAACGATGACGGTAACAGATCACAACGTTTCGAATAAAAAAGAATCTGAGTCTACAGTGATACTCAAAAAATTAGGGGAGAAGAGGGAGGAGGAGGAAAGAAAAAGCCCTTCTTTCTAGAAGGCCAGCTAGTCAGGAAATCACCTGTGCAACCACTGATGCAACAGTTAGTTCAGGTGGGGTCCTTACCTGTGAAGGCTAAGCCTGTATGGAAAGTTGCTGCAGAACAGGAAACCATTTCTTGGGTCTCAAGTATCACTTCCTAATTATAAGGAGAAGGGCAGATCTCAGGCAAATGATCAACAGCGACCCTAACAATGGACAAACCCACAGCGCGTGCGCCCCGAGGCGGGGACGAGGGAAGCACGCAGCAGCATCGTGCCTACATTCTTCCTGCCAGAAATGCTTCCCCTGAACCCGAGCAGGAGGACGAAGTGACAAGTCCAGATTGCAGGACACCATCCAAGACAACTGGCTTGGCCTCTTCAAAACTGAAAGGTCACAAAAGACCAAAAAAGGTGGGAAGGGGCAAGGGGTGATAGGGTCACAGCCGGGGCGGAGCCTGCATTGGATCCTGAATGGGAGGGGAGGGAGGAGTACGATGGGGTAGTGTGGAGAAACCTGTGTTGGACTGTATGTCACGTCAATGGGTACCATCATCGCTGTATCCTTGATAAACGTCTTGGGTGTGATGCCGGCACTGCGTGTATGAAGGAGAACGTGCTTGTTCTTGGGAGCCACATGCTGAAAAATTTAGGGGCAAGGTGTCATTATGTGTGCAACTTACTTTCAAATGGCTCAGGAAAAAATATACACAGTGACAGTAATAGTGACAGAGAAAGAGAGGAGGAGGGCAAGAGGATGTGCAAGTGAGCGAGAGTGAGTGAACATGGCAAATCCTAACACCTGGTCGATCATGATGAAGGCATATGGGTTTCCATTATATTATTTTTTCAAAAATTTTCAGTATTTTTTTTTTTAACATCTTTATTGGAGTGTAACTGTTTTACAATAGTGTGTTAGTTTCTCCTTTACAACAAAGTGACTCAGTTATACATATACATATGTTCCCATATCTCTTCCCTCTTGCGTCTCCCTCCCTCCCAAATTTTCAGTATTAAAAAAAAAACCTCAACATAAATGACAAGAAAAACCAAGGCCAATGTATATCTGGCCCTCTGCATCTGTTGTGTGACTTCTGTGGGTTCAGAGGAGGAGGGATGACCGGTGAGAGAGAGGAAGCTCCAAGGTGAAGCAACTCCCGACGTGGTGAGAGAAGCTCTGAAGGAGTGGCCAGCCAGGGTGCTGTGGGGGAATGCATTCAGGGATGATGGACAAATGTGACCACCGTCCAGGGTTGGGGATGGGAGAAGCAGCAAACGACAGCTGGGCAGGCTGAGGGAGCTCCAGTTTAAGGGATTCAACAGCGGTTATGGAGCAGAATTTCAGGAGAGTATTCTGTAGGTCCATCCATGTTGTTGCAAACAGCATCATTTCCTTGTTTTTCATGGCTGAATTTTATATATATATATATATATATATATATACACACATATATATATATATATATATCCATCCACCCACCCCACATTTTCTCACCCATTCACTTGTCAATGGACACTTACATTGTTTCCACGTCTTGGCTATTGTAAATAATGCTGCAATGAACATGGGGGTGCAGGTATCTTTTCGAGTTAGTGTTTTTGTTTCCTTTGAATATATTCCCAGAAGTGGAATTGCTGGATCATATGGTAGTTCTATTTTTAATTTTTTTGAGGAATCTCCACATCGTTCTCCGTAGTGGCTGCACCAATTTACATCCCCACCAACAGTGCACAAGGGTTCCCTTTTCTCCACATCCTCACCAGCACTCATCTTGTTTCTTTGATGATGGCCATTCTAATAGGCGTGAGATGATATCTCACTGTGGTTTTGATTTACATTTCCCTAATGATTAGTGATGTTGAGCATCTTTTCACGTACTTGTTGGCCATTTGTCTTCTTTGGAAAAATGTCTATTCAGGTCTTTTGACTATCTGTCTACTAACTTTTAAACTGAGTTATTTGCTTTTTTGCTATTGAGTTATATGAGTTCTTTATATATTTTGGATATTAACCCCTTATCAGATGTATGGCTTGCAAATATATCTTCCCATTCTGTAGGCTGTCTTTTCACTTTGTTGATTGTTTCTTTTGCTGTGCAAAACCTTTTTAGTATGAATGTAGTCCCACTTATTTATTTATTATTTTGTTGCTTGTGTTTTAGGCGTCATATCTAGAGGGAAAAAAAAAGACCCATATCAAGGAGCATTTTTCCTATGCTTATTTCTAAAAGTTTCATGGTTTCAGGTCTTACATTTTTGTCTAATCCATTTTGAGTAAATTTTTGTGAGTGGTGTAAGATAGGGGTTTAGTTTCATCCTTTTGCATGTGAAGAGTCAATTCTCCCAGTACCATTTATTGAAGAGACTTTTCTCCATTGAGTATTCTTGGTTCCCTTGTCAAATATTAGTCGACCATATATGCCTGAGTTTATTTCTGGGTTCTGGATTCTATTCTGTTGATCTATTTGTTGGTTTTTACATCAGTACTGTACTATTCTAATTTCTATAGCTTTACAGTATAGCTTGAAACCATGAAGTGTGATGCCTCTATCTTTGTTCTTCTTTCTCAAGATTGCTTTGACTATATAGGGTCTTCTGTGGCTCCATACACATTTCAGGATTATTTTTCCTACGTCTGTAAAAAAATGCCACTGGAATCTTGATAGGGATTACACCGAATCCATAGATGGCTTTTGGTAGTACTGACACTTTAACAATATTAATTCTTCTAGTCCATGAACATGGGATACCTTTCCACTTATTTGTGTGTTCTTTGATTTCTTTCATCAGTGTCTTGTCGTTTTCAGAGTAGAGATCTTTCACCTTCTTGGTTAATATTATTCCTAAGTATTTTATTGTTTTTTGATGCTATTGTGAATGGGATCATTTCATTTCTTTTTCAGATAACTTGTTGTTAGTGTTTAGAAATGCTACTGATTTTTACATGTTAATTTTTTATCCTGCAACTTTATTTAATTCACTGACTAGATCTAACAGTTCTTTGGTGGAGTCTATAGTATTTTCTATATATAAAATCTGCAAATAGAGACAATTTTATTTCTTCCTTTCCAATTCCAATGCCTCTTTATTTCTTTTTCTTGCCTGAGTGCACTGGCAAGGATTCCTACTACTGTGTTGAAAAGGAGTGGTGAGAGTGGGCATCCTTGTCTTGTTCCTGATCTCAGAGGAAAAGCTTTCAAACTTTCACCATTGAGTATGACGTTAGCTGTGGGCTTATCATATATGGCCTTTATTATGTTGAAGTATGTTCCTTCTATGCTCAATTTGTTAAATTTTAATCATGAACAGATGCTGAATTTTGTTAAATGCCTTCTCTGCATCTCTTGTCATGATCATATGATTTTTTTCTTTCATTCTATTAATGTGATGTATCACATTGATTGATTTGCATATGGTGAACCATCCCTGCATCCTTGGATTAAATCCCACTTGATCATGGTGAATGATCCTTTTACTATGCTGCTGAATTTGGTTTGCTAGTATTTTACTGAGAATTTTTGCATTTATATTCATCAGGGATATTAGTCTGTAGTTTTTTCTTTTTTTAATATTTACTTATTTATTTGGCTGTGCCATGTCAGTTGTGGCACGTGGGATCTTTTTTTTTTTTTTTTTTTAACCCCACATTTGTCTATTTATTTATTTTTGGCTGTGTTGGGTCTTCATTTCTCTGTGAGGGCTTTCTCCAGTTGTGGCAAGCGGGGGCCACTCTTCATCGCGGTGCGCGGGCCTCTCACTATCGCGGCCTCTCTTGTTGTGGAGCACAGGCTCCAGACGCGCAGGCTCAGTAACTGTGGCTCATGGGCCTAGTTGCTCCATGGCATGTGGGATCTTCCCAGACCAGGGGTCGAACCTGTGTCCCCTGCATTAGCAGGCAGATTCTCAACCACTGCGCCACCAGGGAAGCCCACACGTGGGATCTTTGTTGTGGCATGTGGGATCCTTTTCACTGACCAGGGATTGAACCTGGGCCTCCTGCATTGGAAGCGCAGAGTCTTAGCCACTGGACCATCAGGGAACCCTCTGCAGTTTTACTTTCTTATAGTGTCCTCATCTGGCTTTGGTATCAGGGTAATACTGGTCTTAAAAAATGAGTTTGGGAGTGTTCTGTCTTCTTCAGATTTTGGGAAGAGTTTGAGAAGGACTGGTGTTAATTCTTCTTTAAATGTCTGGTAAAATTCACCAGAGAAGCCACTTGGTCCTGGGATTTACTTTGTTGGGAGATGATGTTTTTTTTTTGATAACTAAATATTTATTTGACATCTGGATTCAATCTCACATATATTTGCATAAGTAATTAAAAATTATCTCAAGTGATAAAGTGGTCACAGTTGCATGTGAGTTCAACTGATCCCACTTTCATTCTTCATTTATAATTCTACCCTCATTCTGTTGTATCACCAAAAAGAAGAGAGCTGCAGGTCCTTTCCTTATAGTAACATGGGGGGAAACCTACTTAGCGGTTATCAGTTTCTAGCCCAGGACACAAAAATCACCATGCCATTGGAACAAGTGCACAAATCTACCTGTGAGGCCCACGCAGCCATGTGGGGACATTGCCAGGACTGCTGCCAGCATCTGTAGCTCCACGTCGAATACTACAGGAAAGGTACTCCTGATCCACACATCGTGAGCTTACAGGCTGAATGAAGGAACTCTTGCCCACTCCCCAAGGAGTTCTGGCAACCCACCAACTATGTGATTACAGGCCTACCTGGAAGCCATAGGTTGGCAGCTGATGTAAAAGGTAACAAGTGAAAACGTGCTACAAACCCATGCTCTCCCATGTTCTCGGAAAGCAGGCTGAAACTCAGGCTGCTCCTGTGGGGAAGAGCATATTCTGAAGGGCAGCAAGTTCAGAAAGCCCAGGAAAAGAAAGAGCGGAGGAGAGAGCATTTGCAGACACTCTGAGGGACAGGAGGCCCTGGACCCTTGAGAACAATGATCCGAGCTCTTTGAACTCCTCCAGTCCTTTCGCTTTGTTGCTGGATTCATTTCACTGCCCCATCCTGTTCTGCAATGTGAGATGCCCTAAGGAAAGCCTCACTCCCCAAGCACTGATCAACCTGTGATTCTGACATATGGACCCGCAGGGCTGCACGTTCCGCTCTGCAGAGTGGGGACCACATCACGTGGCTACACCTGGCCTAAAGGGCTCCCCATCACCTTGTGGATACGCTGTTTGTCGCTCAGCCATAAAACGGACACCAAAATCATCCTCACGCTCACAAAGTCAAAATACCGACGTTGGTATTCATTCTAAAGGACATGTTAAAGCACCGGGAGGTTCAAATTATTCATTCATCGTTCACAAAGTGGTTAGTTACCTATGGGTTTTTGAAAATGGGCTTTTGATGATTTTCAGAAATAATAATTGGACCTCTTCCCCATCTCCTCAGAATGTATCAATAAAACAATATGGCATTGTTTCTGTGACCTTCGGGGCTGTAGCACTGTTTCGTTTTCCTCCTTGGTGGCAGGAGATTAAAACAATAACCTCCCAGATGATGTGGAGCCGAGCTGCACAGCAGCTCCTTAATTGTCGATAAATCCATTTTCTAATTACACAGGAAGACATGTTTGTCTTTGGCCCTGATTACATTAAAAATACCACCAGAAGCATCATTGCTTTAATGTGCATTACAGAAACATGACTCCCCAAGTGAATCTGATCCATTAATAACATCTCTTTAACTACTGCCTCATGATTTTCACAGACATGTAACAGAATATTTTACGGCTGTTTTCAACCATCTGTCCTTTCTTTCAATATGAATTTGCCAGAGACATAATGAAATTTCTTGTGCTCTGTGCCATCACATGTTTTTAAATATGACACAGCAATTAGACGTAGCAACACTGCCACATGCTCTACATGGAGCCATGCTCTGGGCATTGCTCAAGGAACTGGAACCTTCTGTCTGCAAGATCCTCTTAGGCTACTCCTCGAGCTGCCCAAAGTTCCAGCCTGTGTGGCAGCACATGCAGGTACGTACCCAAGATGTGCAGGGCTAACGTGTCACAAGTTTGAATCAGTCACAGAACAAGAACAACCTAGCTGCATCACAGGCGCTGCACTTTAGAGAGTTAAATGTGATGTTTATAATTGCAATCCTTTCCTTCAATAATATTATCATGCCATATTTTAAGCTTTCTTTAATTTACAAATTTACTCTTCACTGAGTGCTTATTATGGGCTAGTCACGTTCTATGGTTAGTTTTTCTGAGTGCGCGGCTCATGTTTAAATATGTATGCAAAAGAGAAATTCATCTGATGAAGAGGTATATCTTAAAGTAATGAGCTAGCTTTCAAGACACAGCAGCCTGCTTCCAGAGCCTCTTTCAACAGGAAGTTGTCCTAGAGGTGGTGGGCAGATCCTGGCAGGCCGGGGTGCTGTAGAGTAAGTAGGCCTGTGAAGTGATACGCGAAGCTACAGACTGAAGGACCTATTCCAAGGTGGGGCCCACGGAGGAAGGCGGGTGACCACTTCCAGGGTTCTGTAAGAAGAGAACCGTGACCCAGGACACCATCTGGACAAAGCCCCTCCCCCTCAGTTCTCTACTGTCAGATCTGAGGTTTTCCAGAGGAGATTCTCTGGAAATATTCTTGATTTCTCTTTCTCTCTCTCTCTCCTTTTTTTTAAAAGGTAGGATAAAGGAGAAAAAGAGTGTCCCACAAGCAGCTGCCTGTGTTTAGATCTTACAATGCATCTTTACCGTGAAGAATGAAAGCTCTACCGCATATTGAAAAAAATCATTAAAATTTCACCACCACCGAGAGAAAAACAACTAATCTCACCCCCTCCAGGGCATCTAAGGTACTAAGGATAGTGTCACCTTTAAAATCAATTATTGTGGTTAAAATGAGGCATATATCCATCTCTCCCCACTCCTGGCTTCCCCCAGAGGTGATAATGAATAGAACCCGAGAGACTTATACTGCACAGGGAAGTCTTCATGAAGACCTAAGTTACCAAAACGAAAATGAAGCTCATTCAGTGTGCTTCCTCCTGTTTGGCTGGTGCCACTCGGACATTTCTTCTCAGTGGGAGGGGGTTAATTATAAACTCAGCCAATGATTAGTTCAAGGAAGGCTGAAAGAAAAATAAAGCTGTAGCTTGAGATTCCTTAAATCTCTTCTTGGTCTTTCTATTTTCCTATACTTTTAATTTTGTCTTTATAGTAATAATTGGTAATTGTAAGGTCTCAAATACTAAACTGAAGTACATATACATAAATATGTATTTTTCCTGCCTCTATTTCAAACAGATGTCATGCTTAGGACACGTTTAAATTCTAACAAATACTGAGAAGAGCTGAGAATATAAAATACAAGCCAATCCTCCTCCTTCAGTTTTATCCAGCTAAGCGCTAACGGTCTGCTCCTTAGCCAACGGGACTTACGTATATCACGCATGTAATTAATGCACTAGGATGCGGCCATGTACTGCTGACTGCAGATAGTGAAGGACGCCTTCCACGTACTGAGAAAAACCTAGATTCTCAGCTAGAGGTTCTGCAACTACTATTCAAAGTTCGTAGTATCTGAAGGAGGGGCATCCCAGAACCCAGTGTGGAGACTTCTGCGTGTCAACACAAATATGCAATCTTCAATATTGCCTTGTTCCATGAGTCCTGGGCCTTCATGAGAGGGTTCAGAGCCAGCGCAGACAGGAGCACAAGCCTGGACCCTTGGAGGATCCAGGTCAAAAATCTGACGCAGCCAGTAAATGTCCTTGGTGGGCCCACAGCGTGTGTTTAAAACAACGCGCGCCAACATTTAAAAATCCAATTTCACATTAAAATGGGAAGATGTGAAAATACAAAGACTTCATTCCTACCTTCAGTTGGAACTAACAGCTGTCTCTTAACATGTACAAGCTTCCCAGTCAGCCCCAGGGCCCACCAGGTGAATGTTTTCCATATGCCTCTGCACCCTTCTCTTTCCTGACTGACCTGGTGATTTCAGAGGTAATGAGATGTAGGTGGAGCCCCAAGCCCTTGTCCTTGAACTGGATGGAGGGGAGCAAAGTCTGAGAACATAATTAGAATCCAATCATAATCGAATTATAACATAATTCTTCTGAGGAGTCCAGGACAAAGGGCTGTTGCAATTCTAAGGAGAAGGGGCCTGGGGTTGTTTTAAAATACCGCCACCAATTTTGTGACACTCCTACCATTGAGAATTGGTGTGTGGGGGGGGGGGGCTATGTCCCCATCCCTTGAATCTGAACTTACGACTGCTTTGAGCAGTGGAATCTGGCAGAAGTGAGGCTATGTGAATTTGGAGGCAAGGTCCTAAGATGCCTCGCAGCTGTGTCCTGTCCTCTGGAGCAGTGTCCTCTGGAGTTCTGAGCGCGATGTAAGAAGTGTGAGGCTGCCATGATGTCAGGGAGCCTGGCCACGTGTAGCTGTTCTGTTTAAGCGTCGTGGCTGGTCCCAGCCTAGGCACCAGACCTGTGAGAAGAAGTCTCCAGGTGACTCCCACTCCAGCCAGCTGTGCCATCCCCAGCAGTTTTAGTCTTCCCAATTGAGGCCGACAGCATGGCTCAGACAAGCCACTCCTACTGCACACCATGAGAATTCCTGACCCACAGGAGCTGGGAGTACAATCAAAATGGTGGTTGTTTTACATGGTTAAGTGTCGGTGGTAGTGATAGATTTGAGAACAGGGCCTGTGGAGTACTAAGAAAATCTCTGCAATGGCTTCTTTTGTGCTACAAATGCTACTATCTGTTAGCCTCTGCTGGGTTCTAAGCCTCATCCAAGATTTTCAAATTGAATACTCAGCAGCCTGCCGTCTATTCCTCTCCTCCTCAGGAACCAATGGGAAAGAGGTTAACTGGGCAGTTTTCAGTCTCTACTCTAAGCAGTGCGGTTTGGAAATAATTCCTGTTTGCTCTGTGCCTGAGGGCTAAAGCACCAAAGGGCGTTTGCTTAGGCTATGATCTGACGGACTTCCTTTGAAAATGAGCCTTCCATCTTCATCTTGAAAACAAGGATGATGTCAGCTGATCATCTATTTCACAGTGGTTCAAAGGTTTGGTGAATATGAATCTCAGATTTCTAAGAGTGGGAGAATACAATTTTATCTACATTGGTACAGAGGCAGAGGGGTTATGCCTGGAACCTCATGTATATTTTCCCAAGCTGCCCATCACACAGTTACATATAAGCAGGGCTGTACACAGGAATATGCTTCTTTAATGCGGTAAAGGACACATTTCAGTAGCACTCATTTTGTTTGGAGTTGTTGGCTCTTTGAAAATATCTTAAATATCCCCTACTGTGTAAATGCCATAAATGTGTGTAAAACTTGAGAATGGCAACATGAAGGAGAAATATGGAAAAGTGCTAATTTGATGACTGAAGGAGGACCACCACGATCTCCATCTCTTTGCGCGTTTAGAGAGCTGTGCGCTTGACTGGTGTGACCCCTACTGAAATGTTAATTTGGGCAGAAAACAAAAATCACAGATGATTTAGAAATTTTTCAACTTTACATTTTCTCTGCTAGTGGATATACCTTCTTATGGCTTTCCTTAAATGGCACAGTTGATTATTCTTAAGGAGCTCAGAAAGAAGTTTTCCTAGTAAAGCATGTCCTTGCTTGGAACTAAATCACCTGACCAGAAAAGCCTTGTCCTGTTCTCCAAGATGATTTCTTTCTAAGTACCAACTCCCTCTTTAAGAGCACGATTCAGTGATACACAAGCGCTCTGGTGCCAACACAATTATCATCTGAGTGAAGGATGCTTGCTTAATTTACCTCTAGGCCCACACTCTTGTGTTGTTTTGCTATGGCATGCTGTTTCCGTCCTACTGTTCTGACTTGAGGAATAGTTTATTAAGTATTTTCTTCAATCATTTTCAGCCATAGCTACCAAATACATCCTTATGGCACCAGGTTATTTAAATGACTAACAAAAATATAAAATCCAACTAGAGCCATAAGATGCTGTAACTTATCTTCTTTGATCAGTCGGTGGGGCTAAAGGACAGGTTATCTATCACACGGTAGCAGTGTCTGTTTCCTATTATTGCAAATACGCCAGGTCAAGTGCATTTGTAGAGAGATGAGAAGTGATAATTAGGAAATGAAGACAGTTTTCCAGACACACAGTAGACCTCACACCTTCCTAACGACTGTCATTTTAGGAGATGATAATGCATTCCTGGATGGTGTCTTTGTTCGAAAGTCTTCTGAAGGCCACTCCTCTCCCGGGGCTCCTGCTAGACCTACACACATCACCACATTTCACTGTGTAGTTAATTGTTTTCGAGAGAGTCTGTCTTCCCCTAAGATGATCAGCAGCTTGACAGTAAGGACTGAAAGTGTCTGTCCATCTTTTGCCCCTGGTGTCTAGCAGAACACTTGGCTACAGCAGGTACTCAATGTTTATTGAATAACTCCACCTTCTTTTGCATATACTGCCTTTGTTGGCAAAGTTTTATCCTTTGAGGGTAGATTTACCTTTTGGAAACAGTTAAAAGTGATTCAGAGTCAAGAATGAAGAAAGAGGCCAAGATACTACTCAATTTTCTTATGTGCCTTAGAAAGTAAATCTGAAGGCGATTCTGAAAAGGAAGCTTACTGGAGTAAACAGGCCCTTCAAGGCAAATAACTTGAAGAGTAACACTTGGATGTAGAACTCTCCTATGGTTCTTAAGAATCACTGCTTGAGATTTCGAAGCACAGCTTCTTCGAAAAACCAAGCTTCTAAAAGTAAATTCTTTCTTTCCTTCAGAAGAGTGTGTGTGGAACGAAAAACAAAAATCATTTGTATTGGGCTCCCCTGGTGGCGCAGTGGTTGAGAGTCTGCCTGCTGATGCAGGGGACGCGGGTTCGTGCCCCGGTCCGGGAAGATCCCACATACCGCAGAGCGGCTGGGCCCGTGAGCCATGGCCGCTGAGCCTGCGCGCCCGGAGCCTGTGCTCCGTCAACGGGAGAGGCCGCAACAGTGAGAGGCCCGTGTACCACACACACACACAAAAAAACCATTTGTATTGATGTTTCTTAAATGGACATTTAGGGACTGCCCTGGTGGTGCAGTGGTTAAGACTCTGTGCTCCCAGTGCAGGGGGCCCGGGTTTGATCCCTGGTCAGGGAACTAGATCCCACATGCATGCCGCTTAGTACTAAGAGTTAACATGGTGCAGCTAACTAACTAACTATTAAAAAAAGTGGATCTCTAACACTCTCCATCTATCAAAACCACCCCCCACCCCGCTGCCGCAAAAAAAAAAAAAAAAAAAGACATTTAAATATGGACAGACTTCCATAGTCTGGCAATCCATGGTGCTGTCAAAGGGACTGGCAAACACTTCGCCTCTCCATCCTGGCTTCCTGTTCCACATCCTTGCTGTTTCTCTACATCTCAGTCTGAAGCAAAGCACCAGTCTAGGCAGAGCCAGGAAGGCACAACCCTGTTCCTCCTCTGGCTTGCGTCTTCCTGGGGCAGTAATAATGTGCTGGCGTAAGCCATCTCTTCCCTAACGCCCATGGAACGCAGGACTGAAGAAATGCAATGATGGGGTGGCATTAACAGACAACCTGGATCAACTAAGAAAGGAGCAATGCCGGCACACGGCTGGACGTCCCCGGTGCTGAGGATAAGCACCACTGGGAATGGGCCGGAAGCGGACAGCCGGGGCCCTGTGCAGGGTCCTGAGCCCAATCAGGGCTGAAGCCTGGCCTCCCTCTACGTCCGGCATTCTTCACTGAAGGTGCTATATTTAATTTATTTAAATAATTTATATTTAATCCAAATGAATGAATTCCAAAGCTGATCTATCTAGAATTTCTTTTTTTAAACCTGACGTATAACATATATAGTAAAGTACACACATCCTTAGTGAATCAAATTATCTTTTTAACGGCTGAAATTAAGTAATTCCCTTCTCTGATGACTTCCAAAAGGGAAAAGTAAACGAATGAATTCACTTTCAGCATTACTAATGATCACTTCAGAATGAGAAGAAAAACCTAAAACAAATTTAATCCCAACATTAATTTCAGTAAAACCCAAAGAAGGTGAAAATCAGGGACTTCCCTGGTGGTGCAGTGGTTAAGGATCCATCTGCCAACACAGGCGACACGGGTTCAACCCCTGGTCCGGGAAGATCCCACACGCCGCAGAACAACTAAGCCCATGCGCCACAACTACTGAGCCTACGCTCTAGAGCCCACGAGCCACAACTACTGAAGCCCGTGCGCCTAGAGCCCGTGCTCCCCAACAAGAGATGCCACCGCGATGAGAAGCCCACACACTGTAATGAAGAGTACCCCTGAGCGCTGCAATGAAGACCCAATGCAGCCAAAATAAAGAAGTTGAAAATCAGAAAAAAGAGTTGTTTTTTTTAAAAGATCATGTACAGAGGAGATTTTATGTAGTTCCTGTGAAATGACAGGGACGGGTACCTCCAAGCAAGCTGCATACTACATCGAGTAGAAGTGGTCCTGTCAGTGACCTTCAGAGCCTCTTAACTGCCACGGACACTACCTTAGTCCACTGGGCTGCTTTCAGAGAACACCACAGGCTGGGTGGCTTCTAACAACAGATACTTACTTCTCATACTTCTGGAGGCTGGAAGCCTGAGGTCAGGTGCCAGCAGAGTGGGGTTCTGGTGGGGGTCCTCTTCCAGGCTGCAGAGTGTAGACCCCTCTCTGTGCCCTTACATGGCAGAGAGCAGAGAGAGGAAGCAAACTCTCTCGGAACCCTTATAAGGGCGCTAATCACATTCACGAGGGCTCCACCCTCACAACCTCATCTAATCCTAATTGCCTCCCAAAGACCCCACCTAATATCACTGCCTTGGGATTAGGGATTTCCACATATGAATTTCGGTGGGGACACACACATTCAGTCCATAACAGACACAGGGTACCATTTTAAACTACCATAAAGACAGCCAGTGACCCACTCCAGTGTCTAACAGCACCAAAGGGGCGACAGACATTATTTGTGCTCAGCTAATTCTACTCAGACGTCCTGCTGCAGTCACCTTCTCACTGTTGTGCTCTCCAGGGCTCTGCCTGTCTAATGTGTCCCAAACACCTGTATTTCCACATCTTGCACCATAGCCTCTGCTGATGATGCTTATGTAACCCCCTTGGAAAAAGAGGCACCAGCACATCCTGTTAGGACACATGTATATAGATAACACATGAAAACTTGACCCTGTCCACACGGGTTCAGTTCTTCTGAGAACAGGGCTGTGAGGAACTCTCCCCCTGCCTACAACGCACACACACTTCCCAACACACACACACCCAAACATCCCCAAACGAGCGGTCAATTGAGAATGTATGAGATCTGCTGGCAATCCTTATGAAAGTCATGGCTTGCTGAGGGAAACCCTTCAACCAACTGAAGATTTCGCTGAAATTTCGATCAATATCTACACTTCCCTTCATCCCTCGCCTTTCCTTGGAATGCTGAGTGCAACATACAATAATGCTGAGTGCAACATAAAATAAAAACACGCGTTGCAGTCACCCAGGAAATGTGGCCAAGACTCTAACAGAGGAGCAGACAGGTTACAGAGGGGTGTGAGTGCAGGCCAGGCTCGGGAAACAGGTAGTTTTAGGAATGGAAAGGAGCCCTGGGTCAGCTGGCCCATCATGCCTACTTTACAGCCCCCAAAGGACACTGGCTTTCCCCAAGCTGTGCGTGGGTGCAGCAAAGCTACAAGGAGCATCTGGGGCCGGAAGCTATGTCTCTGCAGAGTTGTCGAGGATGATGTGACTGCACTGCTGCCTCATGTGCAGAGCTGGCCTGTTCTTAGGATGTAGTGGGATGTCGCTCTGACCAGGGCTGTGCAGGGACGTCTAAGATCCAGAGCAGGAAAAAGAGAAAAGATTACCAAAGTGATTAAAAGGTGTTAGCTTAAATGAAGGTTTCCTTTGCAAAGTGCTTTTCCGAATAGAAGAAAGGATGAGGCTGCTGCCCCGGTCGTCTTTCGCCTGTCTTGGGGGGCATCAGGCCTTGATCCCAGTGGGGAGGCTGGAGGACCAGCACCCACCGTTTGGTGCCTTTCACTTATATAGTGTCATGGCTTTAGGAGCCTTTTTGCATACATTAGCTTTTCTGACCCAAAGAGAAACAGGAGAAGAAATGAATAAAATGGGTGGCGGTAAAACAGTTTTCTCTGGTTATACCTTCCTGCTATATAAAGAGTTAACATAAGGTGAGTTCCTTTTAAGGAAGGGAGTTTACTGGCAGCTCAAATTTGCTGTTTGGAAGCAGAATAAAGCATGTACTTGCATTTGTGGACACACACACATACACCCGTACACGGTTATATATTCTTGTAAAGATTTAAAAATGATACACAGATCCTGCTCTTCTTGATTTTTTTCTCACTGAGAATTCAATGCACAACTGAAAAAAAAGGGGACAAAAACCCCTCAGTAACTCAAAGTCAGGGTCTAAGTTGGTTTTACCTTTACTGTGATAAAACATTATGTAAAATTTATCATTTATACATTGAGAAGAATTTATTACATTTTTATAAAATGGTGGTTATACATGAAATTTACCATTTAAACTTTCTGTGTCCAGTTCAGGGGCATAAAGTGCACTCACACTGTTGTACAGTCACCACCTCCATCCTCTCCAGAACTTTCCATCTTCCCAAACTGAAACCCTGCACCCGTTAAACACTAACTCCCCTTCTCCTGGCAACCATCCTTCTACTTCTGTGTCTACAAATTTGACTACTCTGGACACCTCGTATAAGTGGAATCATATGAGAGCTGTCCTTTTGTGATTGGCTTATTTCATCTAGACAATTCCTTCAAGGTTCATCCATGTTACAGCGTGTGTCAGAATGCCATTCCTTTCCAATGCCAAATAACTTTCCACCGTATAAATCATATTTTGTTTATCCATTTATCCATCAATTGACATGTGTGTTGTTTCCACCTTTTGGCTATTGTGAATAATGTTGCTATGAACATGGGGATAAATATCTCTTGAAGACTCTGCTTTCAATTCTTTTGGGCATATAAACAGAAACGGAAATGTTGGATCATATGGTAAAGCTATGTTTTTTTGTTTGTTTTTTTGTTGTTGTTTTGGCTAAGAACCTTGTCTTTTATTTTTTTTTAAATTAATTAATTAATTTATGGCTGTGTTGGGTTTTTGTTGCGGCACGTGGGCTTTCTCTAGTTGTGGCGAGCGGGGGCTACTCTTCCTTGTGGTGCGCAGGCTTCTCATCCCGGTCGCTTCTCTTGCTGCGGAGCACGGGCTCTAGGCACGCAGGCTTCAGCAGTCGTGACACGTGGGCTCAGTAGTTGTGGCGCACGGGCTTAGTTGCTCCGCGGCATGTGGGATCTTCCCGGACCAGGGCTCGAACCCGTGTCCCCTGCGTTGGCAGGCAGATTCCCAACCACTGCTCTACCAGGGAAGTCCTAGTAATGCTATGTTTAAATTTTTTGAAGAACAGCCATACAAGGTGAATTTTATAAGAACCTGCCCCATCACGTGTACAGCCTGCTTTTGGCTATGGCTCTGTGTACCATTAATTTCTTACTGTGCTTAATCACAGGAGATGTGACTGTGCCGGATGCAGTCTTATTATGCCAGCCACATAGGCTAATCAGTTTCCCTTACTACCAGCCACACATCACAGGTTCGTAGGTAGAAACAAAGAAGCTAAGCCTCAACATAAAGCCTCAAACGACGATTGAGTGGCGTCTTCCAGGAGACGGCTGCCGATACCTCTGAGGGGTCCGTCGTCCCCGAGGCCCCTGTGGAACCTCTGGATCCTTCTGAAGTTCACAGCACCTGCTCGCTCCACTTCCTCTGTGGCACCGTGTACGGCAGAGCAGGTGTACACGGTGACAGTGCGACTTCTTCCCAAACTTGAGGCTGTTGTGTACTGATTGCCTTCCATCGCTGCCTTTGGTACCCGGCTCAGTTCCCCTGTCCGCTTGTTCCTCTGTCAGCATTTGTAGGCTTTTCAGCATCTGTGATGTCACCCTGGCTTATCCACATCATCCTCAGATCTAATGACTCACTGTCTCCCTGACATCCCCCACCCTTAGCGTCTCACTGACATCTCCAAGCCCCAGACCCTGATCCAGGCTCCATTCTCCTGCTCGCCTCCACCTGTCGGCCCTGGGCTCGCTCCTCCTCTTCAATGCAGTCTCCCGTCGATCGGTCCCTCCCATTCTCATGGCCCAGCTGCCCTTCCAACTTCAGGGCTGCTCTGCCCAGATGGAGCCCGGTGACCAGTCACCACAGTGATGCCGG
Organism: Physeter macrocephalus; assembly: GCF_002837175.3. Lineage (NCBI taxonomy): Eukaryota > Metazoa > Chordata > Mammalia > Artiodactyla > Physeteridae > Physeter > Physeter macrocephalus. Next base: position 105,149,379 of record NC_041231.1, on the reverse strand, counting down.
CACGGGTACCCTTGCTTCACCTGACTTCCGCTGCCGCATTCTCCTTGCCAAGCCCAGCCTGGGGAAGATGGCACCAACCTCTCTTTCCCTTTCTGCTCCTGAAGTGTGTTATTCGATTTTAGATTTGTCCTCTCTGTTGCACAATTATCCTTGTACCCATTCTTTACAAGCCCCCTCCCGTTCTCTACATCTACTGCAACAAAACCTTCTCAACTTTTCAGTTCTCAAGCGATACATCTTGATCCTATAATCCAAACTTAACACAAAGTTTCGCGCTTTAAATTTTTTGAAAGAATCGGGGCCATGTAAGATAAATGAATTTTCATGCTAAGGAAAACGAAAGTATAAAAGAAATTGTTGATATGTCATTACATAATTATTTTTTTATAGCCCCAAACACAAACCAGGTTGAAAGATGAATAATAGCAAAGTAGGAAAAAGAAAATATGAGCTTCTTTGATTTCTCCTTCTTTGCCTCAGAATTGTCCTGCATGTCTTTTGATCTATTCTATTCTCCCTGCTTCTCCAGCAGTATCTGAGGCTCCTTCAGGAAAACACGCTTTCCCCTGGTTGCTCTAGGACCTTGCTCCATTCAGTTCTTTCTACTCTTTATTGTGTATTTGATGATTTATTTTGCACTGGTTCCCTCTTCCTAGTCAACAAACATAATAAAATCTTTACATCCTCGCAGAAAAACCCAGATGGACCTGTCTTCCTGTTCCCCAGATTCTCAAACAGCTGCTCGTCTCCTCCTGCCCTTTACTACCAATCTTCTCTTCTGCCTCTGGCGCCTCTGCCTCTGGACCACTAGCTCGCTCTGCCAATTCCGTTCTCTCCCGCGAGGCTGCCCTTGGAGTTACGAATGGCCTCCGGCCCGCGTCTCCCCAGAAGGCCTCCTGCCGAGCTCTAAGTGCTGGACACGGGCGCACGGCGCGCCCTGAGGCTCCTGGGCACGCTCCTCCTGGTCTCTGGTCTCTCTGCACCCCCCTCTAGGCAACGTGGCCCGGTCTCAGGCTTTCAGCGCTTATCAGCTGCCTTCCGAGCTTAGGCCTCCCGCCCCAAGTGGCCTCTGAGCTCTAGGTCAGCATTTTCACCTGTTTGCTGGACACACCTAGAAGATAGGATGCTAGCATCTCCAAGAGAACATTTCTTTCTTCACGTGGGTCCTCTTGGTTCCTGTTGCTAACAGCATTCCCACTGAACAAAGAAACAGAGAAACACACACACACACAGTCACGCTGAAGACACAAGTGAACTTTACCCACACAGGGCAGCTCAGGTTGGTGACCAGTGCTCTGACCGGGCATCAGGTCCTGTAACCTCAGGTATTCTTTTTACTATTAAAACTGAGAAAGGTATTAATTAATGTGACATTATGAAACCCTAGGATGCTGTGTAGAAATAATGAAGACTTGAGTTAAACCAGAACTGTTGATATTTTAGAACAGGTTTAGGTGTAAATGTAGTAATCGGTTTTGTAATGACGATTTTTGTGTTGTTTTAGCTACTTTTTAAGGTGTTCGGAGAGTTTAAGAGAAGCCACTATATGAGATTAGTAACTGGTTTTTAAATCGGTTGAGGAAATATGATTAAGCTTTTAATCAACGCTTAAATGTTTAGCAAAAATCCATCTTCAAGTTTCAATGACTGCATGTATAAGATTAGTGAAGCGAGCACTAACTTGGGGATAAACTTGTCCATGGCCGGGAGCCCCCGGATATTAAACGGCCGCCGACACTTCGGAGGCACGCCACGCCCGTCTCTCTCGTCCTGACAGTGGTTTGGAGCCGTACGTCTGCCTAGGACGTCGAGGTGCTCAAAACTACAAGCCGAGCACGCGTATTTTAGAGATGTGACCCCGTTTAAGAATCTCAGCTTAGGTTCTTCTTTCAGTTGTGTGCAGAGCACAGTAACCGGCGCGGCCGTGTAGCACCTGCAATTACTAGTCAGATGGCATTTTGCTCGACATCAATGGACCTTCTATACTCTTTAGTTGAAATGCGTCAATTTTCAAGGAGGCCATGACCTGAGAGTGGTGAATATTTTACGTTATAGAGATTTTTATTGTAAAAAGATTTAGTCTGCACGTATGCTTTATTTTTATAATCTAGCATTTGCCACACAAATAGTTGTAGAAACTATAATGAAAGCATAAATCTTAGACTTGAAGGGCGAGTGCCTAGGACACACGTGAGCTCAGAATTAAAGGCTTCTCTTCCCGTCTTTCTCCCTGGCTTAGACTCCGCGTGGAAAAAGATGACCCACAGCTGGTACACGCTGACTTTTAGGAAGGTGTCTAGGAACTGGGTCTCTATCTGGTAATCCAGAGCTTATGGGCTAATGGCTGCAGGAAAGAGAAAATAAAATATGCTGCTGTGTAGTTTCCGCCCTTTCCTGTGACCTACCGATGAGAGGCTCCCTATGCTTTTCCCGCCCCTGCACAGCAATCTCATCTGCCCTTGGGCAGGAATCCTAAACGCTTAACTGCGGGGTCTGCAGCTCTGGGTGACACACATCGTTCCCTTTTAACCTTAGTGAAAACAGGCTACACAGAACAAATGGTAGCGATTATTCTTCTTGTTGTTGTTGTTATTATTATATTTGGAACCATTATATAGCAAAGAAAGGTTTTCCATCACAAGGGATCAACATGTACCAATATAATAACCCTAAGAGATCCTGGTTGCTGAAGTTCCTGGAGAATATGCCTAGGCTGAGTAACTGCTAAGCCTGTAGAGTCTCCTGGGCCGAGTTGCACATCAGAGCTCACTTCTCTCTCCCTCACACCCCTCCTCTTCCCCCTTCAGAGCTGCTAAATTAAGTATGCGGTTAGAAGTGGTCATTTCTCATCTTTTGACTCTGTGAGAAGGAATAAACAGAAGAGGCAGGAAAACAAATCTGGCAACTAAATAAGAAAGCCTGGATCTTATTTAAAGCTCTGCTTGAGTGGTTAAGAATAATAAGAACCCAAAGTCTTATTTACTTATGTATCAAAAGCTTTTACAGAAGGTACTAAGGGGGTAATCTAGTCCATTTTCTTGTCTCCCACTGACCTGCATTGAAGACAAATGCTTTTTCATGTATATTCTTAAATGTCCACATTATTGGTGCTGCGTATTAAGATAAACAAATTCCCAAAACTAAAGCAGGATACAAATGGTGAGTGGAGTGTCAATTCATCATAAAGGGGTTCAAAATTATAACTGGAGAGTCTCCCCTCTTTCCTTTTCTCTTTAAAGGAAAGAAAGCTTTATTTTTATTTTTCCCCTCTAGAAGGCATTAGATATTAGACAACCGGGTGTTCATGCTTCTATTAAGGCTTGATTTTACTCTGTGGAGATGCTGTAGAAACCCTACAAAAACAGAAAGGACTTGCTTATATTTTATAAAGATTGACCTTATTACCATTTTAGTAAGCTTATTTAAGCCATCTGGTGTTTGGAAAATGGATCTGGTTCTCTAAAGAAAATAAACTAGATATAAATAACTCTTGAGTTCATGCTTTTTTTTTTTTTTTTTTTTTTTTTTTAAGGAAAAGGAGACCCTTTGGTCATATTCCCTGCATTCTAACACACGCATTCACCCACCAAAGCCTGCCGGGCATCTGCTGTGGACCAGGCCCTGTTTACGTTCTCGTGGTAAAGAAACAGCCTTTGCTCCCCAGGTGCTTCCAAAGGGCAATAAATAAACAGAGGATCAGCGCAGATACCAGCAGAGAAGCAGGGGCTGCGCAAGTGCCAGAGAAGAACTATGGTCGTGCCCCAGCTCCAGCTACACCTCCAAGGGCCCCTCCCTCAGAACAGAGCCCAAGTGCAGGGCTCATCTCTGAAGCCCCCCTCTCAGCACGAGGGGCCCTGCCTTCACCGGGCAGCTCCCACCTGCTCCTTGGCTGTGCTTCTGGGAGCCTTGCCCCTCCCTCCCCCTCCTGCCACGTGTCCCCTCATTACAACAGTCTCCTCACCAGCTCCTCGGGGCTGAGTCTGTCCGATCACCCCTGAGTTCCTAAGTCCCAGGAGAGTCTGGCACAGAGGAGCTGACTGAGCCAGGGAGCAGGCCTGGTGGAGGGAAAGGGCCCGGGCACCTGAAATGGCCGCAAAGCGTGTTTTCCTAGAACGCAGTTTGTCTTTCAGATAGTCTAAGCTTCTGGAGACATACCAACGTTTATTGGGAAGGGATGGGTTTTGGTTTCGAATAGCTCTGCGTCAAAATAAAAAATGAACACAAACACACACCTCCTTTGTCAGAGGTGAGCTGGATAAAGTCCACAGTCCAATACTTGACACAAAGAGGGCCCTCAAAACGGCAAAATCTAGTCTAATACGAAATATGCCAGTATCTAGTCTCTGCCCGTGAAAACCCAGGGTCCAGCGGGAGACAGAGCCACGTGGAGGCTGGGAGGCGGGAAGGGCCTCCTACGGACCGCCGGCTGGTCGGCAGCGGCTGCGAGCTCAGGGCAGCCTCCCTGGGTTTCACCGTCTGTGCTCAGGTGGGATGTAACGACTGGAGACACACCTGAGAGACGCGATCCTCAGGCGGAGTGGGGCCTGTTCACGAGAGAGACGGAGGTGGAGGGCCCGAACCACAGGCCGGGAGGGGGGCGGGGGGCGGGGATGGACTCCGTGGGGAGCACCCAAGGGGCGCCAGTCCGAGCGGTCGGATGCTGCTGAGAGGCGGGGTGCGGGCAGGCGAGGGGCTCCTGGCAGTTGGGAACCTGGGGCTCTGCGTGAGCTGCTCCAGCCCCGCTGGGATCCAGCCCGGCGGGGGTTGGGGGGCAGCTGGAGCCGTGAGAGCAAGGGACCCACAGAAGGAAGGGGAAGAGCTGGCGGGGAGCGAGGAAGTCAAGGGTGTTCTGGAGGTGGGAGGCTGGACTGTCTTAAGGGGAGAGGGAGGGGAGGTTCTAGGAGGTTCTAGCCGGTTCAGGGGATGCCTGAAGCAGCAGGGTCGGCAGGGCTCCAGAGGAGGAAACTGGGCCTGAGCCAAGGTGGAACCGGTAACTGCTTTTTTATGAGGTAAAAGGAGGCGGCGAGGGTTTCCCGGCCTGGTAAGTTCCATGAAGACAAAACCGTCTACTTATTCAATAAACGGCACTGGGATAAGGGGTTTATCATTTTGGACAGTCTGTTCCTATGCCAAGATAAATTCTAACTGCATCAAGAATTAAACATAAAAAAGCATCTATAAAAGCACCAGGAGAAAATATAAGAGAATTTTAAAAAATCTTGGATTGGGACTTTAGCATGATATAAAATTCAAAGGCAACGAAACAGAACGTAACGATACAAAAATTAAAATCTTCTGTATAAAAAAAGTGGTAAACAAGGCTAAAAAATAAATGACAAATGAGGGGAATATACTTGTGACAAATACAGCAAGAAATAATAAAACAGTGATTAATACAGAAGAGAAAAACACATGGCCAATACACATAAAATATCCTTAGCTTGACCCATAACTAAAGAGATACCACCTTTCACAAACTGGATTTTGCTAAAAATGAAAATCTTGGCTATTCTCAGGGCTGAAGGGTGAGGGTGAGCTGCTCGGCAGCGCGGGGCTGCAGGTCTACACTTTCAACGCTCACAGCCTCTGACTTTGTCCTGAACAGAGACACAGGTGCCAGGATGTCCACTCCTGCCCTGCTCATAATGGCAAAAAGCTGAGATCAATGTCAGTGTCCACCAGCAAGGGACCAGTGAGTTAAATGACAACATAGCCATATTGTGGAATACTTTTCAGCTGTTAAAAAAGAAAAACGTGTTCTGATATGTGACAATGTATTTTATACGCTATATTGTGTTAAGTGGGAAAAAAAGAGGCTATCAAGGAGTCTTTACAGTGTAACATCATCTGTGTTGAATAAAAAAGAGTGCACACATCCATGTCCACATCCACACACACTCTACCTCTATCTAACTGCACAGGGGATTTCTGGAAGGCCACATAGGAATCTTACTGTGGAAAGTAAGATTCAGAGCCAGGAGAGGAGGGTGAGGAGAAAAACTTTCTTTCTGCCTTTAAGTTTTTTACCTTGAGAATGTATTACCTTGATTAAAAAATGACCAGTAAATCAGGGTAAATTTCGGAAAAAAAAAAAAAAAAAAAAGAAAGACAGAGAACACCCCAAGTTATCTAACTAGTAAATCACAAGGGGCTTCTTGGTTGTGTTTTCTGTTCCCCTTCATCTCAACATATGATACTGAAAATCATTCCAACTGGTGCTTAAGAGCTAGGCTCTCTGAGTGTGAATCCTGCCTTCCTTACTTGTAAGGGTGACGGCGGGCATGTTAATTAACTGCTCTAAACTGTAGTTTCCTCACTTCGTAGTGTTGCTTGGAAGGCTAAATGAACCAGTGCATGTAAATCATTTAGCAAAGACCTTGGTACAAAATAAGTGCTCAATAAATGTGATTTATTATCATTATTAGAACTCGTTCATTTTACAGTTTTCCAGCGCCCTATTACGTGTAATTATCACTCGACTCTCACTTTTTAGATTATAAAACATTATTATCCCATCTCAATCTCAGCAGCCTCATTTTTACCGGGTTTCAGAGAAATTAAGTAGGTAGCCTAAGATCACAACCTAGGATTTGAAAGCAGATCTTCTGACTTGAATAGTCCCTCCATCATAGCTGTGTCAGGACCAACAAGCCCCTATATTTTGACATGAATTTACGTTGACTGTAAAGCCCTAGGCGTTAGGAACCACAAAACTCTACGTTACTCCGTACGGTACCTCGGACAGAGCAAACCAAAGTGCTACTTATAACTCAATTCTGTTGGTGATCGCAACTTTCCTTAAAAAGATTTTAAATTTGTCTACAAATGGTTAGCGGTGATAGTACAGAGAACTCAAAAAGCACAAAAAAGAAAAAACCCACAAAGGTGCCTAAATCATCTACCTAAGAAATCAATACTTCCTTCATTTAACCTCTGAATCTAATCACTGTTGTCCCCAAATCGAGGCATTTTCATCATAGTGCTACTGTGTTCAATAATGCTTTATACAACAGAAGTTGATCTGACCCAAAGAATGTTTTTTCTGGGCTAGAAAAGTAGACTGATACTGACATCGCCACTTATTAGACAGAAGCAAAAGCGTTTACATAATTTTTCCAAGGTCCTCTGAGAGTTAATGGCAGAATCAGATTCGAGTTCAGTCTCCTGCTTTCTCATTTGCCTCAGATCCCACACAGAGGGATCACACTCTTCCTTGCTTTAAATTTTTCATAGGATTTTCCTGGAATCAGTTCTGAGTTTATCTTGGAATTATGAAGTATTACACTAAGCACATGGAATAAATAGTAGTGGAGTTGCAGTTAATTCCTGAATTGACTCAAAGTAATTGATTTCCTTGAGGTTTTTTTTTTTTTTTAACAGTTTGGCTCAAACTATGAATACTCAACATTTTTAAATAGCTGTGACTTTAAATGCTTTCCTTATATATAGATGTATCTTAGCACAATGTAACTCTACTTAGGAAAAGTCCATTTAGAAGAAAATTCATTTGGTATCTGTAGTAGTGCCATCCCTGTTCTGAACTATCTTAATGAACAATCAGTTGAATGTGAAGGCTCTGTAATCTCTGACACTGAAAATTTAATTGAATGTTATTTGTTTAATTAAAATTACCTCACTCCTGCAAATATACACACGCAAACACACACATGCACGTATGCACACATAGTATGATAACTTGACCACTTCTCATGTGACCGAAAACATCGAATTCATTTTAAGCCATTTTAAGCCATTTAAGATCATTTTAAGCCAGTCATCTTCCTCTGACACCTTTGGAAGCATTTTGGGTCAGACTCTTTTCTGGGACATAATGCAGTAAAAAAAAAAAAACCTCTGTGCCATGTCTCAGCTGCTCCAAAATGAGTACTTGGAGGAAATGAAGCAGACAGTGGAAGTTAAAATTCTTATGTCTTAATGGTGAGGCAGAAGGACAGCTGTGGATTTAAGTAACCTCAAAATCCCAATCTTTTCCTCAGTAAAGGCTCCAGAGAATTTACTGGCAAATATGTTGCATTCCAGATGAAAGAAAGATTAAAAAAAAAAATGTCTGGGCTGCAGTTCCCAGTTCCCAGACTGGGGATGTTCCTGGGTTAGGGTCCCAAGAGTAAAATCTAGGGTCCCGTTTCACGGTATACTCTAAGGTCTTAAATGGAAAAGATCTATCAGAGCTGTGGCTTGGTCAGTCAGAGGTTCTAAAATCAGTTTTCCTAATTACAAATAAGTTAAATTAGAACACCTGAATCGATGTGTCTCTGATCAGGGAGAATTCAACCCCCAAATGCAATTCTAAAAATTGCCATAACCCTGCTGTCACTGGTGTTTCAGTTACAGGAGCAGAAACGTGTGAATCATCGACTGTGGGGGGGGAGGGCTCGCTGTGCGCGGAGGACGACAGGAGAAGCTGTAGGAACTGATTCCAGCTCCGTTCTTGAAAAATGAAAATCCAAGGTGAGACCATAAATATTTTTCTCAACAAGTAATGGAAAAGCTCTTAGGAGTCTCACAAGTACTTATTGGATTTAAAGCTGTGTTTCAAACTGCAGACTTGAGTGATCAGAGGAAGCCTGAGAGAGCTGCCTGAAGAGTGTGGTCCTGGATAATTTTCGGATTTCAGTCTTGCAGCCTGAAGCTTCTGAACCTGAGCCCGTGGCTTCCTGAAACCCAGATACCTTAAGTAAAACTTTGTCTGTACAGGTGGACACATTTCTGGGGGAAGGGTGATACCAGATATAAGGCATTGTGTTTAAAACCTGCCTCATATACATTAAACACACACATATACTTTAACTCAGTAATTTTAATTTTAGGAATTTGTCTTAAAACCAGTTATGGGCTTCCCTGGTGGCGCAGCGGTTGAGAGTCCGCCTGCCAATGCGGGGGACGCGGGTTCGTGCCCCGGTCCGGGTGGCTCCCACGTG
>NC_041231.1:105112008-105140378 GCF_002837175.3 Physeter macrocephalus | reverse complement strand
GGAGCGGCTGGGCCCGTGAGCCATGGCCACTGAGCCTGCGCGTCCGGAGCCTGTGCTCCGCAACGGGAGAGGCCACAGCAGGGAGAGGCCACAGCAATGAGAGGCCCGCGTACCGAAAAAAAAAAAAAAAAAAAAAAACACCAGTCAGGAATGTACATTAAAGATATTTATGGCCACACTGTCTCTAATAGGAGGGGAAAAAAAAGGAAACCAAATAATTTTCAACATTTGGGAGATAAACAAATCATGGTAAGCTCTACAATAAAATACTGGAAGCCATAAAAAAATCATGAGGCAAAAGAGAATTGAGTCACATGGGGAACGTTCACCGCACATTAGGTGAAAAGAAGCTGTAAACCCAGAGTGCAGCTGTGCTCCCCAAGGTGCTACAAAGGTGAACCTATTGATGCAGCTTCATTTCGTTCATGTCAATGGTCCAAGCAGGCTGAACGGCTGCCAACAGGCAGTTCATGGACGCAATCTGAAGTCCTTCTGATATCAGACTGGCCCCCCAAGCCTCTAGTGGAAGCAGTGGAGCCGTGTGACTCTCTGGGTAGAATGTACCTCCAAGATAAAACCCTCAGAGGGGGTTAGTAGGGGGTATTCACAGTCTTGGGCTAAGATCATGAGTTTGTTAAACTGGGAGAATTAAGACAGATTAGTGAGAAATACATGTGACTGTAATTCAGGCTTTACTGTCGTTAAAAATGACCCCCGAGTGATATGCAGAAACCAACGAGGTTATAAGAGAATTAGAAAAATCACCATTGTGCAACCACTAAGTAAATAATTGATTCAGGCAAGGTGCATCAATGGGTCTGAACACCATTGGGCATAAGGCTGTTGGGGAACAGTTTACTTATTAATCACAAAGAGAAACAGGGTGTTTATAATGGAAATATCTCGCCTCCACGTTAATAAAGGATCAAACTGAACACACACCAAGAATGGTACCACCGACGTTATGGATGCCTGATGGGGTGGAGAGGGAGAAGGCCTTATTACCCACCCAGGGTTCCTGCCCAAGGGTTTATTCCGAGTATATTAAGAGAGATACACTCTGACTGATTCAGACTGGCCAACAGTCTAGACTAAATAGGCCAATATCATGAGAGTTGGAAAAAAGAAGGGCAGAGGGCCTCTTCTACATTCAAGGAGACTTAAGGGACGTGACTACGGAATGCAACGCTTGATCCTTGCACGGATTCTGGATTAGAAACAACTGTGAAAGGTGGGACAGTTGGAGACGTGAAGATGGGCTGCAGGATCGGCCAGCACGCGCCGACACTCACTTCTGAGGTGTGAAAACGGTACTGTGAGAAGGCAGAAGCACGTCCTTGCTCTAAGAAGACATCCAACTGACACTATAGAGGTAGAGTTATGCCTGCAACTTAATGTCAACATTGGTGAAATTAAGGAAAGGGCAAAATATTCATTCTCTTACATAAGCTGCTCAAGTTCAAGTAAGATAATAATTTTTTAAAAGAGAAAACCGTCCAGGACTTCCCTGGCAGTCCAGTGGTTAAGACTCTGCGCTTCTAACACAGGGGATGTGGGTTCTATCCCTGGTGGGGGAACTAAGATCCCACGTGCCATGCGGCAGGGCCAAAAAAAAAAAAAGAAAAGGAGAACGCCATCCAGAGAAAAACGATATGCTGCTTTTCATTTCAGAAAAAACATGCCTGAAAGACGAGCTTTCACGTTAGCCCATAAGCTGTCTTAGGTTCCTCCCAAGGCATCTGAATGGAGCACACATTTAGAAGGGTGCATGATGAACTTCTTCAAAGTTAAATTTGCAAACCTCATCAATGTTGTCAGTAAATATTACAGCTGTTACAAAATTAAGGGAGATTTTTAACATACAAAGAAGTGTTGATGCCCCGCCCCCTGCCCCCCCCACCCCGGCCTCGCAACATTAATAAACCAGGAAGCCACCTGAGTCAAGATGCACAGGTGATGACGGAAGCCTGAGACGGGCAAAGGTGATGAATGAGTTTATTATAATCCACCTCTTCAGAGAGTCAAAGTCAGTCTGTTTCCTTTGCTGAGAGTCGTGGAGTTCGCTTCCCACAAGGCCTGTAAGTGAATGCCATTTAAAGTGCAGTCGCTTCCAGCTGAAAAGGGCTGGGGTGAGGGCAGTGGAGCTGGCTGGGCGCGGGGAGGGGGACCCAAGGGCAGGGTCTGGCCCTTCCGGGGTAACATGCTCAAGTATTCTGGTACAACTTAAGCTTTTTAAATTGTTCACCTCATTAGCAAAAGATGTTTACACATGCAACCTTAATGTGTGTTTATAGTTATTTATAAATCACCAACACGTGCTCCTGTGCTACCAAATTATGCAGTTAAAAATATGTCCAAGAGTAGGCACGTTAAAAGATGAGGTAAAAAATATGAGCAGAAGCTCTGTACTTCCTTCTTGGACCTCAAAGTCTTGTCCTGCCTAATTCCTGAGATGCACCCGCTCACCTTGGTGAGTCAGAGGATGGCAGTTCTAAAGCACAGCGGCATTCATATTGGTGTCTCAATCACTGGGTGCCTTAAATCAACCCTCCTTTGCAGAGGGATGTTAGGGACACTATAAAAGCCCACAGTAGGCAGCCCCGCTCCCAAGGACCTCAGGCAGCCTCTGCCTGGATCTCTTCAGTGGTATCAGGGGAAGGGCTGGGGCGCATCTCTCAGAAGCGGCTGTTTCACGATTCACAGGGTAACTTCCTTCCTCTCTAACGCAGAATGTAGGCTGCGCGAGGGCGGGGCGGGGGTGAGCGCTGTCTTACCGTCGCTGTATCCTCGTGTCCAGAACAGTGTCCAGAACCCACAGAGTGGCAGAAATAGTGGACAAATGCTGACTGATTGTTTTAGAGAGCTCTTCTGCACGCTTAGTCTGGCTTTACACGGAAACAGCAGCAAACCCTCGTGTCACGCCACGCGCCGAGCGCCATCGTAAGCACTTTTCACAGGTTAACTCGCCGAATCCTCGCGACAACCTTATCGGGCAGGTGCTGCCATCACTCCCATCCTGGCTGAGGAAATTGGGACAAAGAGCGGCCAAGTGACCTGCCCAAGGGCAGCAGCCGGTGAGCGGCCGGGCAGGGACTTGCTGGGGACAGTGTGGCTGCCGAGTCACACCTGTAACTGCTCCACGAAGCCGCCTCTCGCCAGGTCAGAGGACTGGCCTCGCCGCCGCCATCCGGATGCACAGGCCCGGGGGCTAACCCCCCCTGCAGGCGACAGGAGGACAGACCTCCAGAGCCGTCCGCATTCATCTCTTTTCCAAGCCAGACATTCTAGAGCCTTCAACTGTGTAACAGATACTGTGGAGTCAGTCCTTCAACACCTGGGTCTCCCTCTCTCTGGGTTTGGTCGAGTTTGTCCCTGTAGGGTCAAGAGTCCAGCCACGGACTCCAACAGCCCTGGGTGTGAGACCTAGCCTCGCAAAGTCACCCTTTGACTTGAGCAAGTTTCCTCTTCTGAAAAATGAGTTGATAACACTTCCTTCTTCGTAGGAATATTCACTATCCTTTGGTCCAAACTTCCTTCCTCGGGCAGGGCCCTGGCACAGCACATCACCCTCCGGGGAGACACATTAGCATTCATGTGGATGGTGACGCTGCACTTTATGGGAATGGACTGTACTGGCCTGGGAAATCGCTTCCTTCTGTTTTCACTGGAACGATGTGGCCCTTTAACTTAAGTTTATATGGTGACACACTGACTCAATTCTGTCTCCCGCTGCACAGTTCCTCCTTTCTTACAGGAAAAAAGTCCCCATAAAAACAATTTATAGAACGTCAGAATACCGACAGGAACCTTAAGCCCTAATGTCGGAAGATATCTGCGGACACGATTTATCACAGAAGCTCCACTGTTAGAACTTGGCAATTAGGAAATACTGATAAATGCAAACACATTATTGATGTCAATTAAAGAAGCACGAGACTGATGAGCCTCCCACAGGGCTTTGACACAAGCAGCTAGAGCTGAGCCTGTCAATACACATCAAGGCACCGCAAGCGCCGCGGGAAGCCAGGCTGCTACGAAACCGAGGTGCTCCCACGTTAGGAGCGAGGCCACCTCAGCAGATGAGCACGTGCTCAGGAATATCTAACAGAACCTCAGGTAAAGTCCGACGTAAAAAAGGTGCTCACCGGTGACTCATGATGAGGTAGACGTAGAAGGTACTCGAGAGGAGCTGGGGACCAAGACGCAGTGACGCAGCTAAACGGTCCCGACCGTGCACGTGAGGGGCGCACACCAGGCCAGGACCTGCAGAAACAGGCAGCTTTCAGGGCAGTGTTTTGGAATATATTTTAACATTCCCAGGTATCCTGTTTTGTAGGACTGAGAAGAGTCTTGGATTTATTTTCAGTGGACGACAAGAACAACCCAGGTTCCATTCTCCCTGTGAAGGGCAGGGAGATTTGAGCCCGAGTCCTGAGAGAATGGAGGTATCGGGAATTTGTGAAGGAAACTTCGTTTAAGGGGAACAGAAGGTAACTAGTCACATGTTGGCTGTGATGGGTTTCAAGTGCTGGTAAGACACCTAAGTTCAAGCATCTACTAGACACAGAGGGCAACAGTCTGCAGGAAAAGACAGGACCAAATACAGTTTCGAGGAGGAGGTGTGGTGAACTACCTCTGAGAAGAAGAATACGGACATAAAGAGACTAACTGACTCAGCAATAAGGGGGCCTATGCTTTTGAGACAGCAGTTGCATTTTTGAAGGAAAAAAGAGCTAAAAAAAAAAACAACCCGTCACCTGTTGTGTGAAAGGGCTCTACGAGGCACTAGGAAAGGGCACACACAACCCTCGTCCATCTGGGAAGCAAAGCCTGGGAGGCCACAAGGACCGCTGAATGCCAGGGATTCTCACCCAGAGCCTCGAGGGTTCCACGTGCACAGGGCCTGGACAGGCATACACGCCCTTCCCTGTTCAGCCAAACACTCAGACCACCGAGAATGGCCTGGAAACATTCCCGAGCCTCACATCGCCATCAGCGGGGGATCTGATTTGCTCGGCCACAAACCATTCCTTTTCTGAGTCATTGCACTGGCCAGACCTAAGCCCCTTCCAGACGTCTGCTCACCTCCCTGTGAACGCTTACTGCCGCCAGAGGGAGTATCTGCCTTCCAGATCCCTCCAGCAGTGAAGCTGCACGAGCTCACCTCATCCCTCCGTGAGTGCACCTGACGTGGCAGGGCCCGGGGACAGGGGGTCAGGAGTCAAGGGCGGGGGCGCCCCACAGCCCCTCCCTGACGTGGAGCCTGCACCGGCAGGATGTGAGCTGAGGAGGCCTCCATGACCGCACCTCACTGCCTCACAGCACGGCCCTTCAGCTGCATTTTAATAAAATGAATGTTACAAAATTTGATTTAGATATACTTTCGTAGCCTTGGAAACCCCTTTCACTGAGAGTGAGTGAGTGCCCCCAGTTCTTTCTGGTGGATGAACTTTCACCGTCGTGTGAAAAATATTAATACAGAAACCGCCCCTTGGAATTCAGTCTTCACACGTTCTACGTAAACCACTGAGAAACATTCGGGAGGGTCGACCTGCAGGACAGCGAGGCCCACACGTCGAGAGCAAAGGCTTGGGCGCTGACCACGCTGCGGGCCCGGGGCGGCTCGGGGCACAGAAGACAGCCCGCCTCCCCGGGAAGTCAGAGGCCCTGGCAAAGCCCTGCAGGAAGTGCTGAGAAGCTAACACCTGAGTGCTCTGGTGGCCCCGAGGACAACGCGTTTCAGTGGCAGGAGAGGGGAGCAAGGGCGCGGCAGGCCTGCCCTCGGCAGCTGGCGGGCGGGGAAGGAGCTCCCTGGCTGGGCGCTATGTGTCCTGCGCCAGGCTGGCCCCACATCCAGCCCCGAGCATCCTGCGCTCAGCCCAGCGAGCTCATCGGCTCCCGGTCCTGAAGCCACGGTGCGGCTGCAGAGGCCGGACGTGGGGCACGCGTGTGCACGGGGCGGGCTTCGCGGGGCCCAGAAACCCACGGGCCCACGCCGCTTCCCAGCGGTTCCCTAAACTGCCCAGGAGAGAAGAAAGGACGGGCACTGGCCTGTAGGGAAAAATGGGCTCCGTTTAAAAAATATTTCCAGTAAGAAAAAGACGTAATATTAAGAAAAACATGGACAGCTACACAGACAGCTGCAAACTTTAAATAACAGCTGAGAGTTACTGAAAAAACCAAGTGCTGAGTTTGGCCCGGCTGAGACAGAACCTGGATCAAAGCCCGAGGACAATTTATTTTGGCTCTCTCCTCCGGTCTCCCTTCCTCACCCCACTCCTTCTTGGAAGGTCTGTCGAGTCCCAGAAAAGAAATCTCGTTGGTAATGAGGCATCCACGACCTGTCACCTGTGTGAAAGGGCAGCTTCTGTCACAGCTCACAGGTCCCCGGAAGCCGCCGTGATCCATGCAACATCCCTGCCATCACTGGGGGTTAAAAGCTTCGACAGAGTGTAGCCAAGGGCTTTTCTGGAATTGGCCCCCGCGGCCGAGGCCGAGAGCGGAGAACCACCTCTGCGTTAACTCAGCCTACGCCACCAGTCACTCCCCACGCCCAAGGCGACACGCTGCCTGTGACATCCCGGCGGCCAAGCTGTCCTTTTAAAGTGCATTCAGTAAACGCAGAGGGTCAGTGACACACCTCGCCCTGGGTCAAAGTCCCACGTTCACAAGTATGTTTCTGGGATCTAACAATCATCGTCAATTATTTTCAGAATCAGAAAACGTCAGGCCTGAACGGGGGCCTTGGCGGCATGCGGCACCCCTCCACACCCATGGGGAGCTGCCATCGACGGCCGCCTGCCAGCTGGCCGGCGCTCAGCGATGGGTGCGCACTGGGCTCCGACGGCACATCCACGACTCCGCAGGCAGCTCTGGGAGGCACTCGTCTAAGTGAGTGCGATTAACTCCGTGAAAGAAACCCCCAGTCCAACCTCCACAAGGCAGTTAAACTTGGGTTTGTTAAATACAGCAGATTCGTGAAAAGAGCTCTTGTGCTATTAGGATCTTGGAAAGCAGTGCACCCAATTCCTCCCCTTTTACAGATGAAGCCTCCTGGGTCGTGGACTTTCTGGTGATGCTATCTCGAATTTGACTGGGAAGGGGGTCCACGGGACGTCAGGTTGGTGGTGTTGTTACAACATTAAGGAGATGAGATTCGGGGCGGGGGCGAGGAAGAGAGAAGTACTTGTTAGCCTGTATGAAGTGGCAATGCTTGAAGAAAAAGAATATATTTAAAATGCTGATTTGATTGTGCACCAGCGTTACTTCATAAAGCTAAGATTATTACAGTGCCACACCTTAGAGAATTTTTAAAGCCTTTCGATTATTTATAACCAACCAGTCTACGAAATGACAACCTTAATTACCAGATTTGGGGAAGAGAGAACATTTCTGACACATCATTTGGCTCTGGTATTTCAAACACGCAGCAAGCACAAAACTAACCTTAACTTACGAATGGTATTCCTTGGGCTTCAGTAGACAAACTGAATGATGATAAAGTTTTAAGAGAGATTAAATATCATGACTGAGGATAGAGAGCTACCTAACAAGGGCTAGGATTTAAATTTAGGTGTATCTCACTCAAAACCTCTTCTCTTTCCCCCTACTCCTATCATGTCTCTGAATGAAAACAGTTTTTAGACTGATAGATGTATGATTAGAAAATAAATCTTTCCAGCAGCATAGGTGAAACCACCCTTCATATATATGCCTGTAAACCCCATCAGATGCAGATATCCAGTGCTCAGGAAATGAGCACATGTTCTCATACACACACTGCCCTAGGCGTCATCACCTCCTTGCCACCTCGGAGGATGTGGGACAGAAACACAAATGGACATAAACAGGGGGAGCCCCTCTGTCACCCTGCCTAGAAGATGCGGCATTGTTTCCCTGTCAGCTTGGGAGAAGATCTTCTGCATAAGCACGACTGGAATTAACTCTGATTACTTGAAAGGACAAGCCAGGCAGTAAGGCATCAAAAGGTTTCCGCTGAAGGGCACTTCAGTGATAGCTTGTCGGGAAAGGCACAATTGGAGCTGTGACCCTAGATCTATGGGGAAATTCTGAGCAAACACTTCTTAAATAAGGCAGCTGAACTTTACCATTTTCAGACTGTGGTTTTGTATTGTTTTTTCCTTTTGAAGGCAGAGAGGGTGAGAGAGTTTTTTGAGAAATAATAAAGGAGACCAGCCCCTAGGGATAAACTATTCGACAGCCTACACAGGGGAAGCTGCTACCTTCTAATAAAAGCTCTAAATGGACCATCAGAAAAAGGAACACACATCTTCCCTCCTCCTCTCCTACTGTTGTTTACCTTCTGTGAAGATAAGGCCACCCAGGGTGACCCCTCTTCTGAGAACTGGCTAAAAAGTGAGAACAGATGCAGGCCCGTCCTTCTCCTAACTGCATCCTTGGGAGAATTATTCAAACACGCCAAGTCTGAATTTCCACACGAGGATCCTGGTATCTTTCTCACGAGTCTGCTGTTAGGCGTTCAAAGCGCTTATGTAACACAGGGAGTCCGCGCCTAGAGAGGCCGCGAGGACGCGACACTGGTGAGGAGCGCCCCCCCCCCCCCCCCCATCTATCAAATCATCCCTTTACAGATGCAGGAAACAAGGCGAACAAACCACCTGCCCAAGATCACACGGCAAGTTACTATCAGAGCTGAGATGAGCACGTTCACCTCTTGCCCCTGAGATCAATGTACTTTCTACTCCGGAGTTGTTAATATCTGCTTCCACTTTAGGTGTTTCAGCAACAAAAAGGCTTTTCGAGGAATTCAAGAGTGAGCAGCTCTGGCAGACTAGACTAGGAGACTCATCTGCTAGACTAGATGGGAGAGTGACAGATACCATGATCAAAATTCCCAAATGAAACCCGTGCCAAAGTTTTCTAGAAACAGCACTACTGTGTGAGCTCTTGTGAACATGAACTCTGCAGAGGAACTATCAGTGTACATAAAAAGGCAGGGGTGATACGGGCTTCCTCTAGAAAGGAAGTGGAATCTTGCTCTGTGTCTGTCAGCCTTGGAGGGATGAAGTACATTTGATGGGTGGTCTCCAACTGAGAGACATTTCTTCTAGAAGAATGCCAACTGCGGGAAAATACTCTTGTCCCAGACTTGAAATAAAGGAATTTCCAGAAAAAGCAGAGAGGAAATTAGTTTAAATTCTTGTATGAAGAAGTCTATTTATAGCTGCTGAGGAACTATATATTGAACAGGCTGAAAAAATAAATGTCATACATAGGCCAAGCTCTAAAACTAAACAAACCCTTCTCACTGCCCTGCTTTCTTAAACCTTCTGAGGAGGTTGGTGAATTTTTTATTCATATTGAGAGGATTCATATATCCAAAAGACATAGGGTTCACTTAGGGGGCAATTCTGGTCATTGTATATAAATTCATGTTGATTTCCTGACGATTTTTACTCAAGTCCAAGACAGAGTACATAAAGCTCCTTTGCCTCTGACTGATTTAGTAGTATTTTTTTTAATATGTAGATTGATCCTTTGATCTGATCTTAGCTGGTCTATAGACGCACAGGGGAAAGCACTGCTGGGATATGCCAGTAAACCCTATGTTGTGTTCCACGAAACGAGTGAGTAGATGGTATCTAGAAGAGGAAGGATGGGCTTGGCTCCAAAACAGTACAAGCCAGAAAGAACTTCTGTGCGGTTCTGATGGACCTCTTAATTCCACCCCAACTCTGTCTCCAAAAAGCTTACAAGACCAATTCATAATTATATGGCACAGAGGGGGTGCTCGATAAACAGGGAAAGAAATCGTGGGCACGGATTGCAAGACACACAGTGCGTGTGTGTTTCACAGAGCCGAGACCCGGGCCAGGGGGCAGGGTGGGGTCAAATCAAACCAACAGAAAGAGTATTAACGCTGAGGAGGAGCTGGGGAGAGCATTCCCGTCACTTATGCATTATTGCTCTTCAAATGCCACTCCATTTTCTTTGAAAGAAAGTGTTCTCCTCAAAGGTATGCTTTAGTACCCGTAACATGTCTTCTACCAGAAAGGAAGGCTAACAGCAGAGCTGCAAGCAACATTATGGAGTCAAATCAAACCAACAGAAAGAGTATTAACGCTGAGGAGGAGCTGGGAAGAGCATTCCCGTCACTTATGCGTTATTGCTCTTCAAATGCCACTCCATTTTCTTTGAAAGAGAAAGTGTTCTCCTCAAAGGTATGCTTTAGTACCTGTAACATGTCTTCTACCAGAAAGGAAGGCTAACAGCAGAGCTGCAAGCAACATTAATAAAATGATTCAATCTTTTGACTTTCCTCGTAGCAGAAGGGTTAGACCAAGAGAAGTTTTAGGAATTTACGATGGCATAAATACACGGCTGGCTTACACCTTTGCTCACGTACAGCCTAAACTCTGGAAAGTTAAGATCTTGGTGAAAAATGGTCACGGGAAGCTGAGCATAGAGTAATTTACTCTAAAATGTATCATTATTTCTGCAAACAATCAAGAAGGGGACAGATACTGATATGAAATGTTGAACCATGGCATTTTAGAACTGGAAGTAGCCTTAGAAACTACAGCGTAACCCTTTGATTTTACAGATAAGAAACTGAAGGCTTGTAGTTCCAGCTCCGAATGACTCAGGCTTCCCAGCCTCGAGTATCAGTCAGTGTCTGAGGCACTCAATTTTATTTTTCTCAATTAAGAAAAAAATTGAGGACTGGTTATATAGTTCTTTTTTAGGGGAAGGGAGAATTTTTTTTTATTGTGAAAAAACCCCCCACTAAAAGTTACCATTTTAACCAATTTTAAGCGTATAGCTCAGTCGTGTTAAGTACATTCACATTATTGTAAAACATATCTCTAGAACGTTTTCAACCTGAAAAACTGAAACTGTCCCCATTAAACACTAACTCCCCTTTCCTGCTCCCCCAGCCCCTGGCGACCAACATCCTACTTTTCTACCTCCTTGAATGTGACGCCTTTAGGGACCTCATACAAGCGGAACCACACGGCGCTGGTCCTTTCGTGTCCGGCTTAGTTCACTGAGCACAGCCCTCAAGCTTCAGCCATGTGGTAGCCTGTGTCCGGATTCCCTTCCTTTTAAGGGCTGAATCATATTCCATTGTCTGTAAATGCCACATTTCGTTTATCCATCCGTCAGTGGAAATTTGGGTTGCTTCCACCTCTTGGATATTGTGAATAATGTATAACTCTTTCCATGTATTTTAAATGCCCCTAATGTATGGACTGACTTTCCTCTCCTTCATAAAAACAATTTCCAAGTAAATTTTAGAGATTCCCCTGAACCTAGCAAAACGGTACTTAAGCTAAAAGTGTACTTGAAGAGAGATAAAGTGCACTATTACTTTTCCCCACAAGACATACAGATAAAACACTCCGACCTTTTCACAGGCTGTTCTACAGGGTGACCACTGGGGGCAGGTAAGGCATCCCTTTCACTCAAGTCTGACCACCCCCTGGGGCACCGGCACAGGCTCTGCGGAGACCGACGTGAGCGAGGCCTGTCACTGTTCCATGGCTTCTCATCTCACAAGAGGCACATTCAGACAGTGACTGCGGGACGTTCCTCTTGAACAGTCATTTAAGAACTAAACCAGAAAGTATCAAATGAAAGTTAAAAATATGGTTTCAGAGACTCTCACTTATCACCACCCAAAATGCCAATAAACTGGGCACATTACTTTGCTTTTAGTGATCCACAAAAATAATAAGTGTAAGCTAAACACTGAAGATGCTTCATCTCACATATACACACACTCAGGTTAACTAAAAGGCCGCTACCCATAACATCAACCCCTTTCCTAGTATCCTTAACGGTTGTATATAATGTCTGCTCTGAACCGCTTACAACGGCAGGTTCATAGTTCTGGGTCTGACACAGCCAGAATGAGAAGAATTTGAATGGCTTCATTAAAAAAAAACACTAGCTTAAGAACAGCTGATGTGGTATGGAATTGTGTCATCACTAAAAAGCTGCTGGCAAAAACAACACCTTCTTGTTATCCAGAATCAGAAAACATAATATCCAGTTGATCTTCTCAGTGTAAAATTACATACTACAGTAACCGTATATTTCTTCATCCAAATACTTATGTTACACACAAACCTTGTTTAGCTGGATACACGTATATACCATCACTGGTAGAGTAACCAAACATCATTTGGGTGTAAGTTCAGCGCTCAACTCACCAGCCTACATGAATGAGTGGTCGGGCACCTCTGTTACCCAGGTCTGCTCTCTCAGAGCCCAGAAGCCCAGAAGGACTGAAGGGTCGCCCTGCCAGGGTGCGCTCTGATGAACACTGAGAGTATCACACAGCTGTAAATAAACCCAAACTTTGCACAGATATTTTAGTTTTCACCAGGTTTAAAGAAAAAGGTGCTACACGTGTAAGATTTAGCTGAAGTCACAATCGTAATTCATGTATTCAAGGAAATCTCATCAGAGTGTAGAAACACAGGCCCGGCACCTACTCGGTTACTGCAGATGCAGAGTTTCCCAGTCCCAACTGGCTTTTCTACTTCTTTTTCTCTCACAGACATGTGGCTATTAAGCTAGGTATATAACCGTGTTTTGAAATGCTTGGAACATGTTTTCTCTTTGATAAACACACAACCCCTGTGAGTTACCTGGGGTGGGGGAACCCCCTCCTCCCACCAGGGTATGGAGCACCGGAAGCAGCAATTCAAAACAAGGCTGGTTACGGTTGTTTACAGTCCTAAGGGGCGTGACAAACTGCAGAGCCGCGATAAGTGGGGGTGATTAACTGATCCTTAGCCCAGTAAATGTCTTATAGAGGGAATCAGAAGGAATATCTCCAGAACAGCAATATGGAAAAAAGAAGAAAGATGAAAGCAAAGTCTGGCTGTCCTTCTTGCTTCTCTTTCTGGTGTGAAACACCCAAGGAGCCCTGTTTACTGTCTCAGGGAGAAAAGTCCTCAGTTACTTCTTTGCTGCCTAGATTGTGACAGCTGTTTGTCCGGCTCCTGCGCATCCTTCCTGGCGCCGGCTGGCACACACACAAAGGGCCTCTCCCACTTTTCGGATCCCACTTGGGAAGCAGGCAGGGAAACTAGGTTTAATGGGGGCTAGTTCAGAACTTGCTTCCGGCAGAGAAAGAACTCACAAGAGCTGCCAGGGTCTAGCTGTCTTTACAGAACCATTTTAAATGGAAATAATGGGAGTTTATAGAAAAGTGGGAGAACGTCTCTGCTAGTTATGGGATAGGATAGGATGCACGTAGCTGGAAAGAGAGAGGATTCTAATTTTCAGGGAAGAGGTGGTCCAGGGCAAAGAAGGAACAAGCGTATGTCCGGCTCCTGGCCCACGGGCCATAATTATGGAGGATGAATGAAAGGAGCCTGACTGGCTCATAAGGGGAAACGCGACCTGCCATTTTACTTCTTGCAATCAGGGTAATCCTTAGGAGCAGCGTGAAGAAACCAGTAAGCCAGTAAGAAACGCTGATGCTACTGGAATCCTTCCGGGTTGCCACATGAAGACTAAATATCTCTGCACAGTAAGGATATAAAGGGAGGATGAGGAGAGGCTGGGCTACGATGATGTGGTCCTTAAATATCTGGGGAACAAAACTGGGAGATGACTTAAGAGTATCTCTATCCTTTGGTTTCTACTGACTCAGGAGCTCACATCCTTGAACTTCTGACTTCGCCTTCAGGAATCAGAGACCTGAGGTCAGGTCTGGCCAGGTGCCCTTAGACAAGGCGTCCAGCTTTCCTGCACCTTGGCTTCTCTAGCCCAGGAGAACCAGAAGAAAATCTTTTCTCAGAGACTTCTTTAAAAACCACAAAATCTTACTGTGCTCACGGTGGTATCACTAGTGTCGCGGCTGTGACTGAAGTGAGACCCGCTTTCGAGACGGACAGCAGGAGGCAGGGAGCAGTGCTGAGAGGACGGCTTCGGTTTGGGTGCTGCCCTGGCGCCTGGAGAGGCGGCTGTAGGCTTTCTCATCCACGGAAAATGACGCGGAGATCGGCGTGCATCCCGGTGGATGGTCTTTGGGTCCAAGTACCAAGTGGAAAAGGGACTTGATGTGAAGGATGTTGTAGTTCATGAGGCGAATGTCTCAAGATCCTCATCAGATTTCCACTTTCCTTTCATGGATTATGTGCATGAACCATGCGAGGTTGTAGGCAGCCAACAAGATGCCACGATTTTGGCGGCACAGGCCCCTGGACTGAGGTGTTCGACCCCAGGGGACAAACTTCACAGATTCATTTAGTCCACAAATAATTAAGAGCCAACTCCATGCGGGGCTGGTCTAGATCTTCTGATTAACAATAATACAAGCATTTATGATGCGCCAGCATCTTTCTAAGGGCTTCACGTATATTAACCTACTTTATCCTCACCATAACCCACGAAGTTGGGCTTGTTCCCACCTGCGTTTTACGTTAGGCACCGAGAGGTTAAATAGCTGGTTCAAGGTCACACTGCGACCAGAAGGAGTCAGGCCTGGAACACAGGCAGGCGGGCCCCACAGCCGTGCCCCTGCCTCCCGGGCAGTGCCGACCATGACAGCTGAGACCCCTGTCCTCGTGGAAGAGGAGAAAACAGACAGGGCAACAGGTGATGCTATTTTTGGTGCTGATAAGTGCTGTGAGGAACTCTGAAGCAGGGTAAGGGGGCAGGGGTAAGGGGACGGGGGGCAGAGCCAAGTGTGCTCAGGGAAGCCCTCTGTGATGACGAGCAACCTTAGTAAAAGCCTGAGTGAAAAGGGGGTCCAGCTCTGCGAAGGCCTGGGGAGACTTCCAGGCGAGGGGACAAAGGCTCCCAGAGGCTTACAGGCTGGGGGTAGGGGTGCCGGGGGCAGCAAGGGGTCGTGGAATGGCGCGGGAGAGGGAGACAGGCCGTGGAGGGTCTCTGCCGACTTCACGAGGACCGCAGGCTTGTCGTCGGGGATGAAGCCCCTGGAGGGTTTTGAGCAGGGCTGTAACCTGCTCTGATTTTTCACCCTGGCAGCCTGCGGAGAAGAGACCACTGGGGCCGACAGGGAGGCGAGTTACAAGCTGTCACAGTGGCCAGTATGAAGAAAATACAGATGCTATTTTAGGCCTTTAGGCCAAGGCCAGCTTCGCCAGCTTCGAGCGAGGGGGCTCGGGGAATCGCCTGCATCTCATAAGCTAACTCGGGTCAACATGAAGCTCGGGTTCAGGAGCAATCCTGACGTGAAAGGGAAGCACCTGCTGCTCTGCTAGTTAACACAGACGCCCTGGGCCCGGAAGCGGGCCACACAGGCTCTGCCCCCCATCAAGGAAGGTGCACCTGGCAGGCTGTCCTGGGGAGGGCCCGACCCGTGGCTCCAGAGCTTGAGTCTCTTTTGTGTGGATTCACTGGGACTGTCTGGTGAGAGCCAGTCTATCCTTTCTTTTTTTTCTTCTTTTCTAAAAGCATTTCAAACCAAGAAGTGACACAGACAATTGCATAACTAAAGAAATGGTGGCATGGATTATTTACAGGTCCATTTTCTAAGCACTTTCTACTCCGAGCAACTTTACAGTAAAAGATAAAAACAGCCTGTTTCGGAGGTGCTTGCCAACTTCTGCATGGGGAAGTGCCAAAGAACTGAATCTTCCTGAGTTTATGCAAAATAAGGACAGGCTGCTTATTTTTCCAAGTTCCAGTGCTAAAGCATCCCATAAAAGTCAACCACTGATGCATGGAAAATGCCGTTGTTCTAGAGTTTTTAAAATGGCAACTCCTTTCTCTGCCACTGTTAACATACATGCAAATGTGCAGACCAGCTTCTTTTTCTGACTATCCTATTCTCTTTTCATGCTCTTAGTTAAAGATCATTTCCTAGGCTTGTCTGAATGTGGCCAAGTTATCCTATTGCTAGATAACTGTAGAACTCAAGGAGAGCTGTCAGAACCTGAAACGTTATTCTAGAAGGGATTGTTCCATTATGTAGGCAATATAACAAGACTATTAATTTTGACATAAAATGAACACTAGTTTTTAATACTGCTTCTTTATTGAATTGTTTGGACTCAAGCATGAAGAAGGGTCAGAGATATAAACACATATCCCGATACACATATCATATATCATGATATGACATAACGTCAGTCAAGCTGGCATCTCTTGACAATGCTAAAGAAGCCCTTTCCAACACACAGATCTTAGGAAAATGTAAGGGGTTTCCCTCCACCCCTGAACAAATTTACTGCAAGGAAGAGAGAAAAATGAAGGGAAGCAGAAATGGAGCTTATGGTGTGACTGCTGCTAAATAAATCAGAGAAAAAGAGTGAAGAGGATGATTTTTTAGAGGGTGAGACAACCAATCAACAGCAGAGGCTGCTTTAGCCTTTGGCTCCCTGACTAATTTTGCAGAGAGAAGGACACATCACACCACCCAGGAGGCCAGGCTGCTGCAGGTGCTCCATCCACCTCACGAGAAAGAGCAAAGAAAGCACAAGCCAAGGCAACCGCCAGCACTTCTACGGGAGGAAAATAAAAACTCCTCGCCGGCTCCCTTTGGGGTCAGTACCTAAGCAGCCGTGCTTCACACCGTTTGCACCTGCAGATACACCTTCCACATGCAACAAAACTTAGGTTCATAGCAGCGTCTTCGAGAAAAGGGCAACATTATCTTGAATTATGACTTCAAAATACTAGGAAAGGGCTTCCCTGGTGGCACAGTAGTCAAGAATCCGCCTGCCAATGCAGGGGACACGGGGTTGAGCCCTGGTCCGGGAAGATCCCGCACGCCGCGGAGCGACTAAGCCCGCGCGCCACAACTGCTGAGCCTGCGCTCTAGAGCCCGCGAGCCACAACTACTGAGCCTGCGCTCTAGAGCCCGAGAGCCACAACGACTGAGCCCGAGTGTCACAACCACTGAAGCCCAAGCGCCTAGAGCCTGCGCACCACAACGAAGAGTAGTCCCTGCTCGTCACAACTAGAGAAAGCCCGCGCACGGCAACAAAGACCAAACACAGCCAAAAATAAAAATAAAAAAGAGGAAGAGAGTTTCTTGATTCTGTGGTGTGAATCACAAACACCAACCAAGGGGGACACGTCAAAGCTTAAAGCTCTTAACGAAAAACCGTACATCACTGAACCATCTTACCTGTCGACGGATTATTCCAAGGTCTCTTTTGGCTTTATTCATTAGGGCTTGAATTTGTACAGGATCCTTTACATTCTTATTTTCTCTGAAGGCATCTCTTATCCTCCTGATGGCGTAAGTTCTAAACGAATTCAGGGAAAAAAGGAAAAGGTGTCAGTGTGTCTGACGCGATGCTTTTAAAAATGAATTCAAAAGTGGCTCCTTAGGAATCAGCTGTCTGCTAGGCCCCTGTGGACAATCACCTCTGCCCTCTGCTCTTGGGACAGGCCCACCCATTACTATCCTGGGATGACGGAGCAAAAAGATTCGGGGAGATGAATCTACTGCAAACAAGTCCGGTGTGAATGGAAAAGTGCCACTGAAACACTCCTTGGATTACTGGCTTTCTACAGTTATTCACATCTGGCCTCCCTCCGTTAACATGGAGGTAACTGAGCCTTCAACGCGCAGAGTCAACAGGACGATCGACAGGTGCCACGATGCACTGCACGTGCGTGTGTACCAAGATGGTGATGGATGCCACGCTTGGGCCAGCTTTCCAGTCTCATCCCACCTTCCCTTGTGGAACACGACCGGCAAGGATCCATACTGCGATCCTACCACAGTTGAGAGTGGAGATGACACCAAAATGCCCTTCTCCAGCTCTAAAGTGCACACACGTGCACACACATAAACACCCCCCAGCCCCGCCCAACACACATCACACGCAGTTCAGGGCAGCGGTTTAAGCGCAAGCCTTGCACATCAGACAGGCTTGGGTGTGAGTTCTTTTCCAAGTTCCTTCTGTTTGTAAGAACCTGGGCAACCTTCTTAACACAAGCCCCTGTTTCCTCATCTTATGCCTGTCAAACAGGCATAATACTGCCTACCTCTCCGGGCTGCTGGGAAGGTTAGGCTTTATGATGTGTGTCTGGAATTTGGTACGAAACCTGTACATAGAAAAACTCAAGAAATAAAAGCTATTTTTTTCTTCTTCCTCTTCTCGTTACACCTTAACGCAATTAGTACCCCCTCTCCTCACGGCACCCTGTGCTTCACACCCTGTACCCTCGGGGTCACACCGGGCTGTCGTGTGGATAATTAGCCACAGTAGACGATTCAAAAGTCGGTAACCTCGGGACTCCCACACCCAGAGAGTGATGGCCTTAACCCCGACGCCTGCCCAGCCTCACCAGACAGAAACGAGGAGCAAGGAGACGCCGCCCAAAGTCAGACGCCCCAGACGCGACTGTCTCTAGTGTTTGTATGATCTCAGGTTGCTCTGCACTTACCTTGAAACACCAGCTAAAGAATCCACATGAAACCATTAGTTCCATTTAGAAACAGAAGAACGGAAAAAGCAGCAAAGCAATGAGGGAAGGGGAATGCAATTTCCTTGGGAGCTGGGGGATGGATACAACTGAACTGGGAAACCTTACTTTGGAGAGGACTAATTTTGTTTTAGATAAACTTCCCTAACCTAAAAGAAAATTAAACATTCAAATATCAAGTCCGTTTGCATTTAAAAGCAAGAGAAAATGAACTCTTGTAACGTTAAGAACCATAAGGAGAAAAGTAGACAGTTTAGGAGCCGGCACTTCAGGATGTGAGCTGCTGCGGAGTCTTTCATCTTAGCCCCACGGGAACCTTCTGGAGTGTTTGCCGCGGAGCTTCTGGGTGCTCAGCATCTGTCTCGGGGTCACGAGGATTGGAAATGGATATACATACATAGATTTATATAGATTTTCCTCATGTACAGCTGCTAATCTAACAAGACTGCATGCAGCAGCTGGGTGGCTAAAGCAATCTCTGGCACCTTTCGTGCACAACATACTGCTTATTTGTGTCACACAACATCACTGTTCTCCCTCACACCCACACGCTCCTCCAAAACAGTTTCTTTCTGGTGGTGATGGGGATAGAGAAGGAACAAAATAGTTTAATTCTAATATTTCGTTCCATACGCAGACTTGGTTTTACAACAGGAATTTACCTCAGGGAATCATCCAGTGTTTTAATTCTTCTTTTTGGAAAAATAAAATGGGCAACAGTAGTCATTACTAAATTCATTCTTCTAGAAGCCAGCAACTAGTCAGAATAGCGAGGGACAAAGGAGTATGTCTCAGAATGCAACGACCTAAGCTCTTCTAAAGCTTAAGGAAATTAGCAAATTGCTGAAGGCACTCAACAATTTGTATCATTTGAGCTCAAGGTCAGCGTTCTAAGCGAGCTTTTGTGTATTCTAGTCTCCCCAAATCTCCAAAGTCTATTCCTAAGGGAACGAAGCTCCTGACCTTCCAATTAAATGTGCCTGAAGCAATCAAAAGCCGTCATTCACATTCTGGCTACACCTGCGGAACGAGCGACCGAGAAAGGTTCCCTGCCCCCTTTCGTGCTCCTCCTCCCCCTCCACGTCCGGAACACAGGCATTTCCCTTTGCCCCAAGAGAAGACACTGCACTGGTTCTGGACCGTAAAACCACTACCGCACGGACAGTTTATAGTTATATGATTCTTATTTCAAATGGTCGTCGTTTTGTGAAGGTCATCGCACGTCGGCCTGAGTCCTCTCATTTTCTAAGAAGGGGCCGCGACCAGCAATTATTTCAATCCTGCCCCGCCTTGGTTTTTATCATTTGCGTGTTTTTCACCGCTGCCAAGGGAAACCGTTTATCCTCCAACACGTTCTTGCCATCAGTCCCTTGACTGTGTCACTGAGCAAGCACATTTCGAAGAAAAACGTGAGATGCTGCCATGGAGATGGCAGCCCCCTGCCGCACGATGGCTTGCGTTAGGGCGACCCTAGCAGGAGTCAGAGGCTGTTTGCAACAAGACAAAAAATGAACACGTAAAGGGCAACAGAACAGCAACGGCTACCACGAGAATGCAGACGGCATCCACAGACAGAGCAGATGATTCTGCTCGCACGTCACTGCTCTGCCTCGACCCTCCGGAAACTTCGCAGTTTCTTAGCGCTGCTTTGTGCAGGAGATTCCCACGAGTCTTTTCCTCTCCTCCCCCCTCCCCGCTCCGTGCCAACAGACCGCCAGTGTACACAGGTGCTACTGGCTATCCTTTCCCCGCTGCAAGGATGAAACTCCTTTGTGAGATTCTTCCAGCCACTCCAATGTCCCTGGTGCAGAGCAATACGGCCGGCAGTAACGACAGCTCTATAGTGCCTGAGGTCCTGCTTCACCTCTTTCCAGAACCACTGTCAGCCAAATGCAGGCCGTAATAATCACAGCCACCCAGCACCTGGAGGCTCACATTGGCTTCAGCGGGCAAGAGGTGTGATCTGGCAACCAGCTGATGTAATATCCTCATTTCTGTCATCCTTTGTCACCACCCCACATGCTGGCTTCTCTGCTTATCCATCCTGTAAAAACATCTGTGCATTCTCCCCTTCCCACAGCCCCAAGCCAAGTATCCCGGTAACAAAACGACTCAACCCTTTCTCTTGGCCTCTTCGGGGCAAACTCCTGCACCTGCTTGGAAGGACGTCCTCCATCCACCTGCCTTAATTCGGAGGTGCCCTGCTCCTGAAGACATGCTTCCCTCGCAGCCATTAGGGGGAAGCTGCTTCATCCTGCCTCCAGACTCCACGGGGCTGAGAGGAGAGTGCTGCTACGCCCTTGGACCCTACTGCTGCTTCCGGATCATCTGTTCACCCTTACACACCTTTGAGGCCCCACTACCTGATGAAATCATGTTGTGTGCCTCCGTGACACTGCTGTCTGCTCACTTCTTGAGGTCAAGTCTTAACATTCATCAAGCCTTAATATCTAAAGGCCACTCAGTGCATACCTAGGCCACCAATTTTAGGTAACAAAAATTTTCATAATACGTAGTAAAGTAAGATCTTTAAAGTCAACTTTTATAGGGAGACAGATGATGGTGTTTGCAAACTATTACTGAGGTATCTATCTTTGCTCTGCGGATGGAGAGTTCCGCAGCTGGCTAGTCTCTCCTCTTATCCTTTAGGTCTACTACCTGTTTCTTCCTAGTCTTCCGTGCGGGCTTATCTGACTCTGCTACCTCTTGTATGTTGTATTCTCTAGGGCTCCATACTGGACCTCATTTTAATAACATGTCTTCCAGTAACCGCATCTATGCCCAAGGTTTCAACTACCACATATGTATATATGCCATTGGCTACCAAAACTTCCTCTAGAAAGTTCTGGTAGAACCCCAATCCATAGAACCTAACTGCCTTTTGGACTTGCCAACAAAAGGCGCCCACTATGCCCACTACAAATTCTCCCACTGAACACTTTCAAAACTGAAGTTATCGTCTTTCTCCTTTTCCCCAATGGCCAGCATTTCATTCCTAGATAGGAGCATCCTCAGACAGCCAACTGTCCAAGTCAGATTTTTGGGTATTCATCCTAAATTCCTTCCTTTCCCTTAATTCCTTACATTTAGACAATCACAAAATCTTACTGTTTCAACTTACAGTCCTCTGCATCATCTTCCACTTCTCCAAACCCTCAGCTCTAATCTTGGTTCAGGCTCTTACCTCAGATTAATGCAAGAGTCTTGGGATTATGGTGTATGTATGCTGTGTATAATAAAATGCCTAGTAACAGCTTTAGAGGAAAAGCTCAAGGACCATTTGAAGGTCATAAGTACTCTGGGTAAGGAACAGAGCAGAAAGCTTCCTTCTTATGAACGTTTAAGTTCACACTGGAATGGTAGCCCCACACAGTATGGACTTTTATCTTCCTTGTGCCTGGCTCAGAGAGGGTGCTTAATAAATATTTACTAAATATACAAACATCCAAATATCATATCAAAGAGACCTTCAAGAAAAATACTAATAATCAGTAAGGAAATCACAACAAAGAGTAAGAAACTGATAAAGAAATAGAATGGAAAGGGTTGTAGCACAAAGATTAAATTAACCTCTGAAAGGGAATGATTACAAAATTCACCATGAGAATCCAATGAAGAAGTCTAGAAGGCCTATCATCTAAGCACTGTGGGAGGTGGAGATCAACAAGGTTACTGGCCTCAGGGGCCGCTGAAGGATGAAATCCACACCCAAATCATGAAAGAGGAAATAAGAGCCAGGCAAAGGGAACTTAGAGGGGCTGAGGAGACTTTCTGGGGCAATGGAACAGTTCTTGACTGTATATTGGTCAAAAGGTGGAGCCTCACACTTAAAGTGGATGCTTTTATTGTATGTAAATTATTCTTCAGTAGGTTGACTTTTAAAGAAAATTGAAAGATAAATAGTATAGGAGCTACAATATGTTTGCCCACTTTTAAGAAAAGCAAAAAAAGGAAAAAAAAAAACCCCCACAAAACAAAGACTGCAATGTTAGAGGATAATTATGTACATAGCTGAAGGAAGTAAAAATTAACGGCTATTACAGAAGCCAGAAGAGAGGACAAACTAGGAAATCAAATCTAAAACACAGAAAGATAAGTTGATGAGAAATATGTAAGAAAAAAATAACCTTCAGAAGAGGGCAAAGGTATATAACCTATGAATAATAAGTGTGAACAAAGTGGACTGTGTAGGTAATTAAAGTTCTAATGGAGAAAATATTTCAGAAGTGATTATAAAAAATTGAGACGGTTCATTGAGATTTAACAACCAGATGACAAAGCCAAGATATTTACTTTTTTTTTTTTTTTTTTTTTGGCGGTACGCGGGCCTCTCACTGTTGTGGCCCCTCCCGCTGCGGAGCACAGGCTCCGGACGCGCAGGCTCAGCGGC
Organism: Physeter macrocephalus; assembly: GCF_002837175.3. Lineage (NCBI taxonomy): Eukaryota > Metazoa > Chordata > Mammalia > Artiodactyla > Physeteridae > Physeter > Physeter macrocephalus. The sequence goes on along the minus strand of NC_041231.1, from coordinate 105,117,580 downwards.
CATGGCCCACGGGCCCAGCCGCTCCGCGGCACGTGGGATCCTCCCGGACCGGGGCACGAATCCGTGTCCCCTGCATCGGCAGGCGGACTCCCAACCACTGCGCCACCAGGGAAGCCCAATATTTACTTTTAAAACCCAGGTAATGCTGAATGCAACAGAGGTAAGTATAACCTCAGATTTCTATTTTCAAAATCCACAAAGAAAAGGGTTGCTTTCTAGTCATTTGCAGTGCTGTTTTGAGGGTCCAAAGGGATAACAAATAATACCTATGATTTCTGGCACAGGTACCATGCACAGGGTACTGTGCTCAGAACTGGATATGCATTATCTGATTTAACGTGCACAAAGTACAACTCAGAGATTGGGAAAAAAAAAAAAAGGCCAAGATCAAATGTCCAGTAAGTGGCAGAGCTAGATTCTGAACCCAGCTGAACACAGTCTGGGATTTTCAACTCCAAGCTGTGTCTCCTCCAGGGGCCAATAAACCCCAACAATCCAACCTTTGACAAGTACTTGGGATAAGCCAAGTTCTTATTCATTTGCACAGGCATTAAAAAAAAATTGTCTCTGGCATCACAAAGCTTAAAAAGATCATCTTATCTCCCAACACTGCTCCAAGTACTGCTACAAATAGTTCAAGTGCCAGGCATGTCTTAGGAAAAGCGGCTGAGAGCATTATGAGGGAAAGAGCTAGTGACAAAAGCAGTAAGTGTAAGTGAAATAACTGAGTTTAATTATTTTAAGAAGGAGGACAATGACCAAGAGAAGGGTATGCGCGAGGAGGTAAAGTTACTATTAGAAAACCCACTCTGGAGACCAAAGGCTCTCAGTCTTGGGAGCAGCTGTAAATAAAACCCATTACATACTTCCCTGTTTACAATTCCCTACCGGTTTTCTATTATCTTCAGGATAAGGGTCAAGTGCATTAGCACGGATGGTATATTCCTGTTCATCAATCCCACCCCATCCAGCACCACTTCCAGAATGAAACACTGACTGCAGCTTTACGGGAAGACTTGGAGTTTTCTCAGTTCTTCCTGAAGGAAGGCCTGCTATTTCTCCATATGTGGTATGTCCTTCTCCAGCTTGATCTCTTGGCTAACTCCTACTCGTCCTTACAGACCAGACCCGTTTAGAAACAAATATGACAAAAGATTAATAGCCTTAGCATATAAATAGCACATAAAATCGAACAGAAGGACACAAGGACCACAGTAAATAAACGAGCGAGCAGCATATGGACCAATAATTCATGAGAGAGCCCAAAGAGTGACTAAATTTAGAGAGATAGGCGATATAAATATATGAATGTTCAGCCTTGGTCATAATCAAAGAAATGTATATTTAAACAAGGTATAATTTTCTGTCCGTCAAATTAGCAGAATTTTTTTAAAAAGTAAAGGGCGTGGGACTTCCCTCATGGCGCAGTGGTTAAGAATCCGCCTGCCAATGCAGGGGACACGGGTTTGAGCCCTGGTCCGGGAAGATCCCACATGCCTCAGAGCCACAACTGCTGAGCCCGTGTGCCACAACTATTGAAGCCCGTGAGCCTAGAGCCTGTGCTCTACAACAAGAGAAGCCACCGCACCACAACGAAGAGTAGCCGCTGCTCGCCACAACTAGAGAAAGCCCGCGCACAGCAACGAAGACCCAACGCAGCCAAAAATAAATAAATAAATTTATATATATTAAAAAAAACTAGGAAAAGTAGATTACAGTTATACTCTGTGACACATGTCCACGTATCAATGTATAATATATCTAACGAAGAGACAAAATTTAAAGAAAGTTTCCTATACTTACAGCATCAACGTCTAGTAAACTATGGGAACTCAGCTTCCCAGAAGGATGCATCCCCTGGAAATTCTGGATAGCTGATATTTACGTACTCCTTGATTCAATAATATGACAGGTCATCTTTCTTTGTGCACATGAATAAGAGGAAGAGAGTTTCGGGCTTCCCTGGTGGCGCAGTGGTTAAGAATCCACCTGCCAGCGCAGGGGACACGGGTTCGAGCCCTGGTCTGGGAAGACCCCACATGCCGCGGAGCAACTAAGCCCGTGCGCCACAACTACTCAGCCTGCACTCTAGAGCCCACGAGCTACAACTACTGAGACCGAGTGCCAAAACCACTGAAGCCCAGGTGCCTAGAGCCCGTGCTCCACAACAAGAGAAGCCACGGCAATGAGAAGCCCGTGCACCGCAATGAAGAGTAGCCCCCGCTCGCCGCAACTAGAGAAAACCCTGCGCGCAGCAACAAAGACCCAACGCAGCCAAAAAAAAAAAAAAAAAAACAACTAAAGGGCATGTACAGCCTGATGGTGGGATATGAACTATATCTCCTGGAAAAACCCTGGCGCCAGCAAAAAAAACCCAACCCAGCCAAAAAAAAAAAAAAAAAAAACAACTAAAGGGCATGTACAGCCTGATGGTGGGATATGAACTATATCTCCTGTGGGGAAAATAATATAATAAATCATAATGTATAATGATGTTCATAATCTTTTATCCACTAATTCTATTCTTAGTGATCCTACAGAAACAATCTGAAATATGTACAAAGATGTATACAGAAAGATATGCATTACAGAATTGTTTATAAGCATTAAAAATAGAAACCACCTTAAATGTTCATAAATGATGACATCATGCAGCTCTTAAAGGAGATGCTTCAAAAACCTTAAAGCCGCAGATACTAAAGTCGGAGGTATAAAAAGGTGTAAGGAGAATTATCAGTCTCCCTCCCGCTCCTGACCCTCTGTTCTCTCTAGATGAAATCACAATTGGCAGGTTCCTGTGTAGCCTCCCAGAGATACTGGGTTCGTATTATACCCTCTATGTGTATACTTCTCTTCATAAGTAGTGGAGTTCTAAACATATGGCGCACCTCTAATTCCTGAATAAAAATGTAGCTGAGCGATCATTTCCTGTCAGTACAAATGAGCTGACCCATAAAGGGCTGTGCAGGGTTCCACCATATGCGTGAGTTACAGTCCATTTGGTGGGCCCCTTACGAATGGGTATTTCGGTTGTTTCTGATCTTGCTATTACTATAGCATTACGTGCATGTGTGTCTGTGGGAACAATTCGTAGAAATGGAACCGGTAGGGCAAAGGATATGTATATGGCAGGTTTGATAAAATATCATCAAAGTTCCGATGCAGAGGGACCGTCCGAGCTTTTCCACCGGCAACACGCGCGCTGCTTGTTTTCAACACCATTGCCAACACGTGTCATCAAACTTTCTCATCTTTGCTAACCTAACAGATGAAAAACGGTCTCTCATTTCACTTTCAATTACGTTTTTCTTGCTATGAGTGCTGCTGACCACCTTTTCACACGTTTAAAGCCCTCTGTGTCTGCTGATAACCTTTGCCTTCATTCTTGATCGAGTGATTTGTCTTTTTGACTGATTTGTAAGACCTATTTAGGAAGGTGTTAAGGAAACTAGCCCTCTGGGATGGGTTGCAGTGTTCTCCTTGGACTGTCATTTGACTTTGTGTGTGTGCGCTTTGTCACGTAAAAACATTCACTTCTTACGCAGTAAACTGTATCACTTTTCACGTTATGACTTCTGGTTATATATATGTACAAAAGTCTTCTCTACTGTGAAATCACCAAAAATATTCACCCATGTATTCTTGAGAATTTTTATGATTTATCTTTTTATGTTTAACTCTTTGATCTTCCTGGAATTAATTTTAGTGGAAGGTGTTGAATATGGAATCTAACTTTACCCTCTAATGCTAAGTTTTCTGAAAGGAAGGATATAACTTTACATTCGGGATGATCTCAATTATGTAAAATATAGGTACAGAAAAACTACAAGGAAACAGCACGTTAACAATAAGTTTTGATTACTGGAATTTATGCTTCCTAAATTATTACAATAATCATTACTTATGAATTATTTTAAAGTGCCTAATGACATAACAAAATCAGTAATTTACCATAATAAAGAAAAATTGGCAATAGTGAAGGTTCAATCTGTGCGAACAGAGATTAGGGAAGGAAATATACTTAAATACGTATAGCCAGAAGAGATGTACAGTGGGGGATTAAATTAAAGCAGTGCCATGGGGAAAAGAGGAAGTATTCAGTAGATAAAAACAAGAGGTTCTACAAGTTTATTTTGAGGTAACAATGGGACAACAAGGTAGATACGTCCAGCAGGCTACCAGAAACACGGTTTCGGATCTCTGGTGAGAAGGTCCAAGCTGGCAATAAACCTGAAAATCACTGACAAGGAAGAAGGAGGCAAAATCGTGGGGGCAGATGAGTTTGCTCGGAGGAAAGCAGTAGAATGGGAAGAGAAGCTAGCCTGGGACAGAGCCCTGGAGAAACAGTGCCAGTAATTAATTAAGAGCAGGCAGAGCGCAGGAGGAAAGACACAAGACAAGGAGGCACACTTCACAAGCAGAGAGCACGCAGGAGCGTCCCGAGTCCTAGAAAGGAGAAGACAAAGGCTGGAAAAGGCCTCGCTGCAGCCAGCAGCTGGGGCGGCATTGGTAACTTCAGCAAGAACATCATCAGCTATACTCAGTGACTACAGTGCAGTACATGTATGAAGAAAAACGCTGAATTCTTGAAAATGCACTCAAAAACAGCAATTGGGTGTAGGAAAAAGTTCATTACATACTAAGAAAATATTTTTTAAATAATAAAAAATACAATGCATAAAATCTTTGGAATATAGTCAAAGCCATACTTAGATGAAAGTATGTAGTCAAAGCCATACTTAAAGCTAATGGCTTACATAGTAATATGTCATTACTAATGGCTTTATTAGTAATAAAATAAAAGCAGAGTTTAATAAATTAGAAATATTTCCTAACATTTTAGAAAGGCCATAGTATCCCATAAGAAAACAGTAAACGGGTATTTTAAAAATGGGTCAAACAAACTAAAAATGAAACAAAAAAAACAGCGGAATTAGCTAAGACAACTGAGCTTCTTTTTTTTTTGAACATCTTTACTGGAGTATAATTGCTTTACAATGGTGTGTTAGTTTCTGCTTTATAACAAAGTGAATCAGCTATACATATATATACATCCCCATATCTCCTCCCTCTTGCATTTCCCTCCCATCCTCACTATTCCACCCCTCTAGGTGGTAACAAAGCACGGAGCTGATTTCCCTGTGCTATGCGGCTGCTTCCCACTAGCTATCTATTTTAAATTTCATAGTGTATATATGTCCATGCTACTCTCTCACTTTGTCACAACTTACCCTTCCCCCTCCCCATATCCTCAAGTCCATTCTCTAGTAGGTCTGTGTCTTTATTCCTGTCTTGCTGATAGGTTCTTCATGAACTTTTTTTTCCCTTAGATTCCATACATATGTGTCTCCACACCCTCTCCAGCATTTACTGTTTGTAGAGTTTTTGATGATGGCCATCCTGACTGGTGTGAGGTAATACCTCATTGTAGTTTTGATTTGCATTTCTCTTAATGATTAGTGATGTTGGGCGTTCTTTCATGTGTTTGTAGGCAATGTGTATATCTTCTTTGGAGAAATGTCTATTTAGGTCTTCTGCCCCTTTCTGGATTGGGTTGTTTGTTTTTTTGATA
>NC_041231.1:105057410-105111874 GCF_002837175.3 Physeter macrocephalus | reverse complement strand
CAGAGTGTTCTGCCTATGTTTTCCTCTAAGAGCTTTATAGTGTCTGGCCTTACATTTAGGTCTTTAATCCATTTTGAGTTTTTGTGTATGGTGTTGGGGAGTGTTCTAATTTCATTCTTTTACATGTAGCTGTCCAGTTTTCCCAGCACCACTTTGAAGACGCTGTCTTTTCTCCATTGTATATTCTTGCCGTCTTTATCAAAGATAAGGTGACCATATGTGCGTGGGTTTATCTCCGGGCTTTCTATCCTGTTCCATTGATCTATATTTCTGTTTTTGTGCCAGTATGAGTTTATTCTTTTATGTTATGGCTTCCAGAGTATACATCAGAAAACAAAATTATAAAAAAAGAGTGAGGAGGATTGGAAGTTTGAGAAGAGGGGTTTAAAACAATTGTTTCAGAAACAGAGAGCCTGAGCAGACTTGCAGAACTCGCTATGCAATGAGAAGAGCCAGCTGAGGTTGGTAACATCCAGTACGGTGGTACCAATTTGCCAAACTGGGTGATTTTTGTCCAGCTGAGTTCAGCTGCCCAGGTGTAGTTATGGAAAAGACAGATGTGTGTGTAAGGAATTATGGTAAATTAATGGTCTCTATGTATTAAAATAATAAATATGAAAATTATGTACGTATAACAAAAAGTATATTCAAAACACTATGACCTAAAAACCATTTTTATATAACTGCAGATTTTAGGTACAGTTCTATGGGGATTTTTAAAAAGGTAACAGTCTCTTAAAAACAAAACAAAACAATAAATAATGGAAAGAAAGAAAAGTACCACCGTCCTGTAGCAGATGCTGTCCTCAGGCCCGAGAGGAAAAGTTTAGGAGTATTTCTGTCCAGGCTTCCTTTAAAAGGTAACAAACAAAACAAAACAAAACAAAACAATAAATAATGGAAAGAAAGAAAAGTACCACCGTCCTGTAGCAGATGCTCTCCTCAGGCCCGAGAGGAAAAGTTTAGGAGTATTTCTGTCCAGGCTTCCTTTCTGGTGCATAAACACATTTAAGATCTTTAACCTACAATTCATCAAAATTAAACTTCTAATTACCACTTGGATCTATCCTCATTGCCACTGACATTTTGCTGCAAACAAGATTTTTCAAAATGTAAACCAATTTATCAAAGTAAAGGCCACCTATAAAACACTGTCTAGCTCTGTGGCAGTGAGGCATACAGATCGAGCCGCGGCGGCGGCCCGGCTTCCCCATTTCTTGGTTTTAGACACGGCTGTGTAGATAGCATGGGTGCCCCGCAAGCTGGACTCGAAGAGCTCAGACCCACAGTCTCCTCCTCACATGTTCCTGGACCGAAAGAGAAACATGTCCTTCATTTGTGGAGTCCTTCAAACTACTCCTGTGAGGGAAAAACCAAAGATAATGCTCAAGTATTAACTGTCCTCACATATACGTATCTTCTTCTTATGGATCTGGCCATATTTCTTTTAAAAGTATAACGACATAAAAGCTCCATGTGCAGGGATGGGATTTTCTGGCTTCCTCCCCAGCGACCCCCTCATCTACCAGAGATGAGCTTGACCTGGTACCAAAAAAGCAAACCCAAGCTTTCATCATGTAATAAGCGTTAAAAGTTAGACTACAGAATACAGTTTTAAAAATTTTATTTTAAAATTACAGTGTGAACCATGCCAACGTAAGACAGGACCTTTAAATGATTTAAATTTGAGGAGAATAACTATGTATGGTAGAATATTCAATTAATTTTGGATTTTCCACTTTATGGGGGAAAATAAAGGACGAACAATAAAAATTCCTCTTGGTCATCAAACTCAAATGTCTTCATTAAAATTTCCTATCAGCGCTGCTAAAAAGAAGCCAAATAAAATGCGTTTTTGTTTATTTTATCCTTTCCTCCTGCCATTAGTCACCAGCAAGAATAAGTGAGCAATGTATGTTTCCTAGATATAAGGAGGTCTCATGGATAAGATCAACGATGGCAGGCAGACAATGGGTGATGCAGCAGATTTGGGGAGCCCTCCAACCGCCTAGAAGTGCTTTCAAGAGCCTAAAGCAGGAGAGAGTCAGATCTGACATGTGGAACCACACTTCCCACCATGCACTGTGTGAAAATACCAGTATTCCCTCAGGAAGAGCCACAAAGAATATTTACACAGTAAAGCAGTGAAGATACCTGGAAATGTGAGAGAGCAAAGTTAGGCACCTGGATTCCTTCACAGGGCTTCTCCCCCTTCAGTAACACCCATTACATTTTGGGAAATGCTGATCTGGACAAAACTTCTACCCAGGCAGCCCCTTCAAGGTTCAGAGGCTGGAGGCTGAAAGGGCACGTCCCAGGCGTGTGCCCACAGCTCCCACAGGCAAGTCCTGCTCATTCATTACAGGCGACTTACAGACCCTCCTCTCAGAGGAGCTAACGGATCCAGGGCACCTGCCGCAAGCCAGGCACAGCCGCACCTGTATCTCCTCTGACCCTCTAGCAACACAGCCTACGAAGTGCATCAGCTGATCTTCGATGTGTGAGGTCCATGAGTCACAGCAGAGATTGTCAATATATTCCCCACTCCTTCTTCCAGAAGGTCCCCACCATACAGATCCCACAGCCAAGGCCAAAGTCAAATCATGATAATGAAGGAGAGAACATTCCACGCCCTCATATGCCACTTCGGCATTTGGTTATTTTGAGCTGAAGGCAACTGAGAAACAGATGCAGGAGGGCTCTCTGCCCTTCTCTTTTCTGCCAAAAGCAGGGCATAAATTTCCCATAAGAAAGGTGTCCTCCTGGTACCAGGAAGAAGAGAACATTCTTACCACCAGATATGGGGAGTTTATGCTGAGATGAGTCTCACAAACCGCACTAAAATAACCCTTGTCTTCTGTTAGTTTCCCCCATATATTTCCGAGTCAATTTCCAACAATATCCTGTCCTTAGCTGCCCAGATCCCTTGGCTTTCTCTAGTCACTGCTCCACAATTTACGGCCCTTTGTAAAAATGGTATACAAGCCCCCAAGTCTAACTGCTTCTTTGGGGTTGTCACTTTTCTATGAAGCTCCTTCCATGCTATGCAAAAATATTAACATGAAATAAAATTCATACATGGTCTCTCCTGTTAGTCTTCTGACAGTTTAGTTCACAGGCTCCGTGCACCGAGCATAAAAGAGAGTTGAGTAAGTTTTTCCTCCCCTACAGTGGTCTTAGCCTCAGTGCTCAGGACTGTGGGCAGTTTTGGCTTTGAGAAGATGCTGATCCGTGGATGTGGAACCTGGTCTTACCTGAGTGTCCTGTGTCAGGCTGGTATTCTTATAGCCCTTTCTTCAGCCTGTCCCTTCACTCCACTGTAACTAACCATCTTACTCTGTATAAAGAAGGGTGGTCAAAATTCTGACTCTAATTTCAAGCCATATTTCTTAAAACAGCCTGTACCATGTATTTTCTATTAAAAAAAACCCCAACAAAATAAAAACTCTCATTATTTAAGAGGACTAAATTTAGGCTGCTTTATATTGGAAATAGTAATTTTGAGGGACTCTTCACCATTATTTAAAAATATTCTTTCTGTTTGTATCGAATATCCCCGAGATGCAGAGAAAAGAAGACTTTTGTGAGATGCACTTACTACTCAAAGGAACGTCTTTGCTCATTTGCTCACACTCGTCCGTTAGGCCCCAGGCTCGGCGTGAGGTGCTTAAGATCCAAGTGGAAACCGGCCAGGGTTTCACAAAGCTCCTGGGGTTGGGACACACTATAAATCACTATATCTTATAACGAGACTATATGGGAAGTGCTCTGAGAACAGAGAGGAAGCAGGGAGTAACTCAGCCTAGGGGTCTGGGAAGTCTTTCTAGGGAGGTTGACATCCTTGAAGGATGAAAGGGATCTCACCAGAGTGGAGAGCCATTCTGCAAAGGGAGGCCAAAGACAAATTTAGAATTCAAAATCCCTTATTTCTATATGACTGGGAAAACATATGGGAAAGGAAAGAAAAATATGGAAGAAGGAATACAGAGTCTTGGAGGAAGGAGAGAGGGAAAGAGGAAGACTACTTTTTAGGAAATATGAGGCTCTCACCGCAGGATGGAATCCTCTGGTGATATGCAGTGATGAGATTAGGGGCGTAGGATAATATTCAGGGTAAAGTTGTGGTTTCAGTATTACAGCTCGCAAGCAGAATTCAGTTCCCACTAACGAGCACATCTGCCTTCTGTGCCGTCTCCCGGCCTCTGGCCCCCGTGGCACTCTGTCTGCAGCACTGCTGTCCAGCCCCCTTACCCCCCATCGTGCTGGGATGCTGGGACTTATGGGCACATCTTCCAGCTTCTTTATCTCACCTGACAGGAGCCCAGACTTTGTCCATCTCTGTGTCCCCACAGGACATACTATGCTTTGCACACAGTAGGTGCTCTATAACAACTGTTGAATTGAAAAATTTTATTTAGTTAGAATACAAGGAGAGAAAAACTCCCACAAAAACCTGTGACCCAATGATAAATGTAAGGTTTCTATTCCAACAGCAAAAAGAATTCAATGACATTTAGCCAGAAGAATTATATAAACAGACTAAAATGATAGTTATGAATTTTTTTAGTCTAACAAGCAATTTTAGATATTATTTTAATCTTTCACCTACTAACTACATGTTTGTGTCTTCTCGTTACCATTCATTTAATACACACTATAGCAAATTAGTAATATTAGTTCTGGAAAGAATTTACATATACCTCCAGTTTGCTATGTTTGGCATAAAGCATTTGAACACACAATTGATCATCACAACTCTAATCCATTAAACATGAAATACGTGGAGGTAAGTTACTTTCGAATACTTTAGACAGAAAAATAATCTGGTTGTGTTAGTCTTAAGAACACAGTTCAGTCTATTCTTTTACCTCTGGGTCCAAGCTTACTTGGTTACAAAGCAGTTTCATCAGAAAAAAATGTGTTTACTAACTGTCACTGAAAAAATTTGAAAATATAAAATGTTTTCACTCGTTTTGAGATGACGACTATATATAATATATTGGCTCGGAATGGGAAGAAATGCTATCAGTATGCTAAATGCTAAACTCTACCTTTCTGGGGAAGACTCTATGTCAACAAAACTATGACCACCTGAGAAGAACAAAGTGGAGTGAAATCTCTCTCTCTCTCTCAGCACAGGGGGAAAGCCATTCTCCTGAATGCAGATATCGAGCTTTTAACAAACAAGAGTGGTCTTAACAGACAATGGCTCTGAGCTCAAGATATTTGAAAAATTAGCTGTAGATAAAATTTTCTGAAACCAGTCTTAATTTGGGGCACATGTTAAGTGGCTCATAGCTCACACTAATCCTACAGAATAAACCAATTTAGTTACACAGGGGTTCATTTTATAACTAATTTATTTGAGTGCCTCACCTGAAAGTTCTTTTGTTTAAACAGATCATCCATCATAATAGCCCCTTAAAAAAATCTCTAAGGTATAGAACTGGAAGGTTTTGAACTGGAGGGGATCCGAGATTCTCAGGGGTCTCTGGTTCTGGTCATGGTAAATCCCTCAATGTAGGGGCAAAGCTTTCTACTTAGCCTAGACCTTACCTGGGAGCATAACTTCACACCCACTGCTATTCAAAATGAATCAAAACTTAGAAATAAATCCTATTGATGGAGGAGTCACGAAAAGGCAAGCCCTCTACCTATCCCTCTGGGTACTCTGCACCAGGCACCTGCAATCTGGGTCTCTTGCAGAACTGCTTTATTCACTGTGGGCTTGTGCTATTAGCCAAGATTATGAGATGCCAGAAGAAACTGCCCTTTGAAACTGGTTTTATGGAATTTATGCTAAGAATGTGGCCCTGCATACACAGAGCCACAAGAGAAATTTCTTGGGTTTTAGTACCAGGAAGACTTGTACTTCTAAGCAAGTGGCTGCTTTCGTATCAGGACACTGTGACTCTCGTAACTAGTCATGGTCCTCTCTGGCTCCTGGGAAGCTCGGAGCCGGACCGGAGGCAGTACTACGGCCGCCAAATGTTCAGTCTTCCAAGCGCTCAGTTTGCTTGCTAACCTCATTCCAGCTCTCATTTTGGTTTTCTTACCCTTATTTTCATGATTTCCTCAATTAAGAATAAAATTAAATGCAGTTTGTTTTCAGTGTGAGAAAGGATGGGGTTCCAACATTTCTTATTTATGAATTGAGAATTTGGAGAAATAGTGCTAAAAGATGGTAAGCTCCCCAGGCCAGTTCAAACAAATTTAATTTAACCACAATATAGCAAAACAATTGTGTTGAGAAGCTACTGTCATTCAAGACAAGGTCTGCAGGGTAGTTCTATACTCATGCTAAAAAAGAACTTTTTCTTATTAGAGAATTACTATGTAAAGGGGCGTTACTGATTATCCAAACTTACGTGAGCACAAGATACATAAGTCAGCTAACAAATTCATATGCCTTTAAATAAGAGAAAGTCCAAAGGCCTTGTAAATAACCCATATTTTCTTCCATCAAGTTGACTTGTCCTTTTTTCCTTATATAAACAAATAACTAAAGGTAATTTAACTCAGTGAGAGAAGCAAAGTGAATACAGATCTCTGAAGAACAATAAAATGTTAATTTTATGATCCTATTTATTTTGTTAAAGCTTCAACATGATAGAAAGCAAATGCAAATTTTGACTCGGTCAATTCTTAATATTTCCAGCAGCAAAGGAACTAATCTATTTGAATACCTGAATTTTACAAGAAAATTTAACATATTTCATATAGATAAACAATGTCTTAGACATAGTTACTCATAGTCTTACACTATGGCTTATATTTACTGGGCTCTCAATCAGCATTTATTCATTTGAGTTCAACCTAGTCAAAGTTTCTTGACCAATTTGCTTCTAAAGGAAGAAGTCTACTACTGTTAACCCTTTGCGCTACTTTTAAACACAGACGTCAGAGAGTGCTGTAAGGAGATTTAGAAAAACATTCCGGTGCCAATGTGAGGGACGCCTGGGAAGAACTAAGAACAGGGGGCGGAGAGCAGTGGAAGGCTGTTACAAAACCCAACAAAAACTGGTGAGGGCCAGCAAAGACAGCCACTGCGCGGACACAAAGTGTTTCCTGGAGGAGACGACCCGGTGGGCAAGACGACCGGCTGGCTGTGGTACAGTAAGGAGAACAGGTGAGGTGGCTTCCACCTGAAAGCCGAGCATTGCCCATGGGTGGGGTATGCAGGAGGCCCGCTCGCCCGGAGGGCCGGAACGTGGCAGGGAGGGATGCAGGTTTTTAGCTGGGACCCGCTCGGTTTGGTAGCCCGGCCAGGACAGGAAGGAGGCCCTTGGTTTGCAGGCTGGGGAAAGGAGGCACGGAGGGGCGGATCATCAGAGCACAGGCGTTGAAGCCACGACAGACGAGCGCCCTGAGGGCGGGTGTGAGAGGCCGGGGTGCATGTGAGGGGCCTCCCACCTGGAAGGGAGGGAGACAGAGCAGGGGACAGCGGCGCCCTGCATGCCCGACGGGCCTCAGCAAAGGTGGCAATGAGGACGGGCGAGCCAGCAGTGGCAGTAAGCACCTGGGAATTCGAACAGCAGGCGCGGAGGCCGGTGGGTGCTGACGGGGGCCGGCTGGGAGGACCGACCCCTGAGGCCCCTGGCTCCTGCTGTCACCCCTCACACTGGCTCACGGGTTCCCCCCGCCTGGCGAAGGGGCTTGGATTCCTGTGTGGTTACGCGTTAGGACTTTGCCTACGTTTACATTAGGCTGATCCCAGTGAGAAAGATACGATGCTGATTTCATTCACAGAAAGTCATTTTAAAATATACAAGGTAAATTTCTGGGGGAAAAAAGGATGGCTATAAATAAATATGGTTTGGGAAAACGTGATTCCTCTGTATTCTGATCTATGAGGAGGTAGGAAGGAAAACAAAATTATGTAACCGTCTGGGTCCTAAACACGGTCACCCTGGCCGTTTACGAAATGTTTCCGCTGCTGCCTGTTAATAAGCAGTTACCCCCAAAGAGTGCTCGCTCAGACATTTCTCACGCGCTTACGGTGTGCCGTCACTAAGGAGACAAAGTTGGTTCAAACGTGGTCCCCACTCCCTGGGGATGACAGTCTAGTAAATAAGGGGCAGAGAGATGGGGGAGTGATCACGGCAGGATTTACACAAGGTATCTGGAGGACGTGGGGGGGCCCCCGAGAACAGGATTCGTCCATGCACCACGTGCTGGTGCCCGCACTGGGGCCTGGCTGGGATGCTGGCTGGGGTGACCGTGGTGAGGGAAACACACAGTCCTTGCCCTCCTGGAGCCTGCAGTCCGACTAGTGGGGGAGACATTGCTCAAATAATCACGAAATAACTGCAAAATTACAACTGGTGTGAGTGTCCGATGGAGAGGCCCACGGGCTGCGAGAGCCGACCGGGCTGGGGAGCGTCTTTGCTGGGCCAGGCCAGCGAGCAGGGACAGGTGGCCTGTGTGAACGGGAAGGGGGCCCCGCCAGACAGAGGAACGGCCCGGTAAGGGGGAGCAGAGCACCTGAGGAGGTCAAGTCAAGGGCTCCCCCGACCCTTGACGGGAAGGTGACAGGACATAAGGCTAGAGAAATGCAAGCTGTGGTAAGGATTTTATCCCCAAAGAAGTGAGAGGCACTAAAGATGTTCCTTTCTCTTTCTTTTAATATTTTTAAATAAGGGAGCGGAGCTGGGCTGGGAGGTTGCAGAGAGCTTACCAAGAGCAGGCCTGCTGGCTGAAGTCTGAAGGATGAGTAGAAACTTGCTGTGTGAGGGAGGAAAGTTCAGGACTCATTACGGGATCACATGAAGGCCTAAAGCTTCCTGGCATCAGGAAACGTGAAAAGTAGACAGGAAGGGAGAAGGCAGGACACCAGGGGGAGCGCGTGAAGCCGAGCGGGAATTTTATCTAAAGGCCAGAAGAGCCTCTGCAGCGTTTCAAGCAAGCGGGGGAGACGGGCTGGGTGAGAGCAGCCCATTTTGGCCTCAGAGTTTCGGGTTCAAGTCTTGACGCTATTCCTTTTAAGGTCTTTAAGTCGGATGAACTATCGTACTCTTTCCCAGAAATCATCCATCCACCACATTTAGGCCGTGCTGCCTGGCACCCAGCTCGCTAAGTTAGCGCCCGCGTGTAGAGGCCTCACGGGGAGGAGGAGGGTGCAGAGGGGCCGCCAGCAGAGGATGCGCACAGCATGCCAGTGAGGAACTGAGGGGCGGGGGCGGCCCGAGCGCCAGGCGGGACGTGGCGGGACGTGGCGGGACGTGGCGGGACGTGGCGGGACGTGGCGGGACGTGGCGGAAGCAGGCGGGCTGGCAGGTGCGGGTGCTGAGTCACCTCCTGCACCTCTGCGGGGCGTGCAGGAGGCGAGCGGGTGAGGCGTCTGGTCGTGGGACAGGGGCCTGGGCTGCAAACAGCCGGGGGCGTCAACACACAGGCGGCGATGGATAACGTTACCGGGAAAGTGTGGAGAGGGAAAAGGGGAAGGACCGAGCCCAGCAACTGAATATCACAGTCTCCGGTGACAGGCGGGCGTCCTTCCAACGCGGGGAGGGAGAGGGGCCTGCACTGGACGCAGGGACTGAACGTCGCAGTCAGGATTCGGGGCCCACACAGGCCAGAGCCTGTGAGCAACGTCCCTGCTTGGAGGCTGCCTGATCGGGGTCTGCTCTCGTTGAGTTATACACCCACCAGGGCTTTCCTTCCTTTAGGGTTTAAAGTCTGGGATAAAGCATTAAGTTGCCACTAAAAGCTTGTCGACCGCTTCAACCAGGGCTGAAAGCTGTTCTTCCGCAGTCCGGGAAGGAAAGGCACAGAGCGTGACTCTGGCGTACGGTAAGTGCTCCAGGAAGACTTGGTGAATCAATGAGTGAGAGACAATTAGACCAGGATAGAGGATCAGTGGCTTTTTCTGGCTCCAGTCTGGCTGCAAGGAACTATTCCCTCGATTAATTTAGCTTCTTGCTTAGTAAAGGGCAAAAAGGATTTTAAGAGATGCTTCTGCCTACGGAAGTGATTTCTAGTGAAAACAACACTACTCCTAGAGATCAGACGTAGGAGAGGGATAATTATATAGGGAAAATCTTTGTATTTATTCTCAAAACATGGGCAGGCAAAAAGAACTGTATGGAGGCATTAAATGAATAATTATGCTACACAGTAATATTTATAATTATAATGAATTGATCATATAAGTAATTTTGAATAAACTAGGCCAAAGGCAGGGTACTAAACCTACTCAAAAAATTACCCCAGGAACAAAAGAATAAATATAAGGCTAATAGATGCATTAATGACATCCAATGAAGGTAGTAGCCAACTAGTAAATAAAACAAATAATTACCCTGGGAACAGATACAGTCAACTAATGGGACACAGATGACTGATAAACTGACAATAACGTTAATATAGGAAAGCTACATAACTGAAGAAAGGAAAGTGAGATAAGCACATACACAGTGTCGCAAATTAAGTCAAAACCTAGGGCCAGAGAGACGCTTTAGAATTGAGCCTGGATTGTCCAGACGCCGTCCTGGTGCTCAGACGTCTTCCTCACGCCAAGGAGGCGCTGTCCCTGACACGCGATGTTTCATTTGGAACGACTTCTTCTTCCAGTTACGCTCTCCGGACCTCAGGTCAGGTCGTTCTCTCTAACCCAAGGCATTCACGCAGTCACTGGGACTGGCGCATTCTCCTCCTCAGCGTATCTCAAAACCACCCTCCCCTCCTTTGCAGTCACCTCCTCCAGGCCTCTGTCTTCAGCCTCCGTCCGCTTGGGGTGGCCTCGCTAGAAGTGCTCTCTGCAGTCCTGCTTGAACACCCGCGCGGCTCTCCGCCGCCCAGGACCAGGCCTGGCACTCGGCACAGTGTCTCTGAGGCCCCAGCGGGGAGGCCGCACTGCTGGGAGCTCGTCACACTCAGCGCCAACTACACTGCCCTCGGCGCCCGTCCTCTCGGCTTCTGTCCCCCTTCACCAGCGAGTCCCTGCACAGTCCGTACGAGCGAGCCGGGCCAGCCACCATCACTTTCTTGACCTCGGGCCCCCGGGGCGGGCTACGTCGCCCCTCCTATTTGCTCTGCCGGCGCCCTGCCACCGCGCCTTTGTAGAATCCTCAGTGTCTTACCCTAGGCACTGAACCACAAGCCCCGCCTGGGAAAAGATCACGTTCTGTTGTGTCTGTCTCTGAATTTCCGGCAAGGAGCCCGGGGTCTGGCCCATGGCAGGTACTCAGTCAATGTCTGCTGAATGAAGACGCAGACCAACCTCATCACACGGAGACCACACATCATCACCAGAGACCACACACTACCGTGATAGAGTTCTTTGGATTGCTAATAAATACCTTGTGCAGAATGTGGTTCAACAAGTGTGACTGAGTTCATTAAATGACTGCTAGCTGCTACGAATTTAAAAGATTTGGCAGTTGATCTACCAGTTTAAGAGATAACTGTATATTAACTAGTTTGCTTGTATCTGCAAAAGGGATTTTGGAGTATCTACTGCATACCAAACATCCTGCCAGAAAGTTTTGCAACTCTGGCATTCTGGAGGATGTACCCGGGACTAGATGCATCAAGGTCACAGAGCCGGAAGCCAGCTGACCTCAAACCTGAGCCAAGGTTTCTTGGTTCGAAGGCCAGGAATCTTTCTAAATCAAGATAGCCTTGCTCATGATTCTTATTCATTATTGATGAGACTGAAAACAATACTTCAAGCAAATTAGTTCAGGAATCACAACATTAGGGAAAGAAATACCAGGGAAAAGAAAACAAGCAGGAAGCACTAGCATGAAGTCATATGACTTTCATTTCTCCTTTATTTATCATGAAAGATCATCTCTGTGAGCCGTTTGCCTTTAATCCCTGAGTTAAAAAAACAATTATTCTTTCAAATAGAACCCCAGTAATGAGTTGTTATGAAGCCAAACAGATAATCAAAATGTCACAGTGATATATTATTATGTCTCAACTTTGGCAATTTTAAATCTGCTTCTTAAAACAGGGGTGGTAGGGCTTCCCTGGTGGCGCAGAGGCTGCGAGTCCGCCTGCCGATGCAGGGGACATGGGTTCGCGCCCCGGTCCGGGAAGATCCCACGTGCCGCGGAGCGGCTGGGCCCGTGAGCCGTGCCCTCTGAGCCTGCGCGTCCGGAGCCTGTGCTCCGCAACGGGAGAGGCCACGACAGTGACAAGCCCGCGTACCGCAAAAAAACAAAACAAACAAAAAACGGGTGCTAGAGATGAGCCGTGGGAGGCCTGTCACGGGGTCCGTATTACTAATCCATACAAAAGCCAGGAGGACCCACCTTGATTTAGCTGACTCTTGCTAAACCTAGATATTCACAGCTTGGTTCATGTAATTTATCTCATTTTATCACTTAATTTGGTTTCTAAAGGTTAGAATTTTCCTAAATTGGTTAGGTACCAGTTAATTGAGAAAATAAATGCTAAGACATATACAAAAACCTACTACCTGATGAAGTAGGATTCAGTCTGTCAGGAAAGGGGTCACAAAGGAGAAGTAACAGGACCTTAAGTACCTTTCATCCACAACAAAGACTGCACACAGCTATTGATGTGAGGCCTTAAGACGCAGTCAATTTCCTATAATGCTCATTATATTATAGGGATTTCCTAAGAGAATGTTTTGTAAGTACACTATGCATTAAAAAAAAGTATTACCCTACTACAATACAGACTACAGAGCCTTTAAGGAAGTTCTACTGACTTATAATTGCATTTTGTGGTCTAACTTTACACCTCACTTTGTTATATTCTCTACCTTTATTTTCCCTTTGCCCTGATTCTCATTTATTATTTTAAGATTATAACAATTATTTCATGTTATTGCATTTTATTGTATGTATTTTTACAAGTTTTAAAATGGTTTAGGGGCCAGGGTGAAGTATAAATAGAATAAGTGCAATTTGGAAACTCTTATAAACTAAGCTCGATATATCAGCAATGACATTGATCTAATAATTTTTTAACACTTCCCTCCAAATTTAGGCTGAATATCTCCAATCTATTCTTCTTTAAGTTAACTGTGTAAGTTTTTCTTACTTTTCAAAACCAACATCACTCAACATGGCAGAACTTAGCAACCACAAGAAAAAAAATTGGCGGGGAGGGCAATTCCAAACATAATTAAAGCTACTGAATAATCCATCTTTGAAAAGTCTAAGAAACTGCTTTCCTTAGGCACAAGTAAACTGCCTCTCGTTCCTGTGGAAGCAAGGGGTCAGGCAACAGTAGGCGGCCCTAGAGGAACCCACTGGTATAAATTCAGGACATAGTCAAGACTTAATTTGCGGAGAACCTGGAAAATGTAACAGTAGTCTTCTCTTGTATTCCTCCCCACTTCCTCAGAGCTCTCGCATAGCCATAAGTTAGAGCTGTTTTCACAGAGAGGTGTGACTTGTCCCACGTTTTACGGCGGGCAAAGCTCTTACTTGGCTGCTTATTACAGAATCCTGCGGTTTCTCCGAATCCTCACAATATAAACAGGCATTTCATGACTTAAAAAGAGGGAAAACTTTTTATCGTGGGGGGGAAAAATCCTAATAATCTTGTTTTTGAGAATGCCAAGAAGCAAAATGCAACATCTTATGCCCCCCAGCCTGACAGCTGTCCCAGGTGACAGGTCTGTGAGGCCCTAAATGGAGTCAAGGCATAAAAGGTTGACAAAGAACAAGAGGATGGAATTTCTCACACATCAGCAACTTCTGCTTAAAGGCAGGTTTTAGTCTGAGAATAAAGCAAAGATTTTCCCGGTGGGGAGGCAGGGGTTACATTTATTAAATGAAGAACATATTTAAGGATTTTAAGTTTCTAACGGAGAAGAGACGTATAAAGTTAAAACTGAAGTGGAAGTTAGGCCTAGAGGGTTGAGACAATCACTACAATGTCATCTGTATAATATCTGTGCGATACCGTAATACGTGATGGACAAAACATCATGACAAGCGCCTCTGCCGCTACATGCGCAAATCTACAGTGTCTGGACGTTATTTCAGTTTGCATGTTTCCTCTGTGTACAAGGCAGTGTCTTGAGCTGTCCTTGTGTGTCCACGTCCTAGGCCCATCACGCGACAATCCTGTAACAGCAGGGCCACCCTGTGTTTGCATCTACCCTGGGCCCTAGTGCTGTAATTCATATGCTATGGGTTCTCAGGAAATGCTAGGCATAAGCTGATTTGCCCATTTGTTCTTGGGTAAAGGAATACTTGGCACTAGGTCTCCAGTGTAGCTGTCCCATTTTAGAAGGGAAAGGCGCTTGCTGTTAAACCCATTCACGCTGGGCTGGTACTCTTCAGCCTAGCATTCTCCATCTATCAGCAGCTCACGCGGCAGCAGAGGTGGCTGGTGTGAAAAGACCTGCGACAATGAACAGAGACACATGCCTGGGTCCTGACTTCTTTACAAGTTCATGGTTCCAGGTCCCCAGCTTCCAGTTCAAAAAGAGAACAGACTCCTAAATAGGAGTCATTATTTAGTCCAGGCCCTAGAGCGCAATCAAAGACTTCCATAATGTTGCGTTCAACTGTGCAGCACGTGGTAATTGAGAGCTGACACTCAGCAACCGTTAGTAATCTTACCAGTCATGAAACCAGGGAGCCTATTTGGCTGCTGCAGCTGTAAGAAGAAACTGTGAAAATAAATAGCTGGCTCAGACAGAGGATGCATGCCTTGTAGGAGATTTCTACTAAAGAGGGTAGAGTTGTGGGAAAGCAGCGCCCTGGAACTTTCTAGTTCCCGTTCTGTTGATGACCAGCTGTGAGAACTTAGCCCACCGCTCACCTTTTCTATGCCTCACCTTCCTGTCAGATCTTTTTTTACTACTAGCCGGTTATTTCACCAGCACGAGCTCACCTGGGATGGAGCGCCAGCTAAGGCTCCACGACTCCCCGCCCCTGGTTCCCACGTGCCCCGTGCATTTCACCTCCCCAGTGCCTTGCCACTCACCCCTGGAGAGCTCTCCACCTGCACCTGCGTGCTCTACCTGCACAGAAGCCAGCTGGTGGCGGTGCAGCAGCCACCACGGCACTTCTCTCTTTGTCACCTCCCGCTGCAGACGCCAGATGAGCACCCAGTTCCCCAGCCCCTTGCTCGGCTAGTGGTAGAAATGTAACTGAGTTCTGGTCAATAAGATATAACCAGAAGTCTGCTGGAAAGCTTCCAGGAAAGTCTACCCCTTCCTCATGAAAAGAAAGCCTACTCATGCCCGGTTGGGGTTGCTCTTCTTTGTCTGTCTTGCCTTCAATAAGGATATGATATTTGGAGCTTTAATAGCCGTCTGCAAACAACAGGCATAAGCGTGAGAGGAAACCTGAGACTCAAGACACCTTGACATCATCCAGCTCGAGCAGCCTCATACTCTAGACCTTCTCCATGTGAGAAGAGTAACCCCCTACTTATTTAAGCACTGTGTGAAGGTTTCCTGTTACTTGTAGCCAACAGCATTCCCAATGAGATCTACTTTCAAGGTGGCACACACTTCCAATGCTACTCACCACTCTCTAGCCTTCAAGGGAGGCTCATTTTGACTTGCAGCGCTCAACACAACGCTTAGTGTGCAATAAGTATAATAAAGACTCAACCACTTAACGCGGAGTTCTGACACTCAGTTGGGTGGCATTTGGGCATTGCTTTTGCCTTTTCTCACATTTTACAATAAAATACATTTTTAATCAGTAGGGGGAAACGGCTGATAAAAATTACCTCTGAATACAATTTCCTCCTGCTTTTCAACAACAAGTATTTATAAGAATGGAGTAGGTAGGTACTGTGCTAAGCACCAGGAATGCAGAGATAAGATGGAATTTCTGCCTTCAAGGGACAAATGGCTGAAAGACAAGTAAACCAACAACGCTAACGGTGTGATATGTGTAATAAATATGAGAACACACCACATCCGATTATCTTCCACTTTATCCAGAAATGATCTGTCAGCATGGCATCCATCACCTCCTGTCCTCTTACATTCCAACTTAAATTCACCTCCTGCAGAGTTCCAACTAAGAAGACGCCTGCTGCAACTAAAAGATCCTGCGTGCCGCAATGAAGATCCCGTGGGCTGCAACTAAGACCTGGAGCGGCCAAAATAAATAAAGAAAAGAAATTCACCTCCTTCTGTGGTGGAGAAGGGAGTGCCCGCCTTCTGCCGCGAGCCAGCCCGCCACCTGGGCCCGCAGAGGCGCGGCTTGTCACTTCTCATGTGCCAGCCCCACTCCCGCATGTCAACCAGGCCTCCGGGGCGGGAAGATGGTCTACATTCACTGCGACCGTCTACTTCCTTCCGGTTCACTTCTCAGCGCCCACACTCTGGCTCTGTCTTAACCACTTCACTGATGCTGTTCTGGAAGAGGTCCCCAGAGGTCTCTTCGCTGGGGACACTTCCCTCTTCCTTTACTGGACTTTGCTAAAGCAAGTGGCCTGCCCGCAGCACCTTCCCAAACATGCAGCTATTCTGGCTTCTGTGACACTGCTCTCTCTGCTTGCCCTCTCCCCGCTTCTTAGACTCCACAGGGGTCATTCAAGTGTGGCCCAGGGACCACTGGGGTCTTGGAGACCTTTCAGGGGATCCATCATGTATTTTTATCATCCCAAGGAGATATCTGCCTTTTTCAGTCCCATTCTCTTGTAAGTGGACAGAGGAATTTCCCAGAGGCTAGATGACGTGTGATATAGGCGGAAACAAATACAAGAATCCACATGTCTTCCATTAAGCCAAACACTAAAGAGATTTGCAAAAATGCCAAACAATGTCACTGTCAGCAGTGGTTTTTTTGGGGGGCTGGGAAGAAAAATGGTTACTCTTCATAAAGGTGTTATTTAGGTTAGTATGCAATGGGTTTATTAGTTTACTTAAAAATAGGTGCTTTAAAATGTTTTAGTTTTAACTTCTAATATGAAAAATATTGATAACTATGCCTCACATAAACAAGGCTTTCGGGGCCCTCAGTCACATTCAAGAATGCAAAAGGATCCTGAGACCAATACACTGAGAACCACGTACTTAGACTGCGTCTTCCGGGCCTCCTTCAGGGGCTCTTCTTCAGCCAACACCTCAAATTTTGATGTTCTCTAGAACAGCATCTTAAGTGCACAAATTTTCTCACCATAAACCAGGATTTCTCAATCTTGGCATGACTGACGCTTGGGGCCGGAAAACTCTTTCTATCGGGGACTGTCCTGAGCTTGGTGGACTCCCTGGCCTCTAACTACCAGAGGCCAGGGGAATCCTCCCACCAGAATTGTGACAACCAAAAGTGTCTCCAGACACTGTCAAATAAAAGTGGCCCTGGCTGAGAACCACTGCCCTAAATACTCTTCCTGGAAATTTTACCAAGTATTAAGACTTTAATTCCACTTATGATAAGAATAGTACTTAGTTGGTGCCTACTGTGCCAGGCACAACTCTCGAGCATTTCATACGTATTCACTCACTTAAACCTCACCCCCTATGAGGCAGATAAATCATCACCTCCATTTTACAGATTAAGAAGCTGAAGAGCAGAGAGACGAAATGACTCGGCCAGGGTCACACAGCAAGTGCGTGGTGCTGACAACTCCAGGCTTGATTGCTTCTCTGAGCTTTAGTCTCATGTGGATAACTGCCTCTGCTGGGGACCCCAGGTGACATTCACTCAAGATGCTCCAAAAGTGAACTGAAAACTCTTCTCTCCACAAGACTAGGTATTTCTGTATTTCCTAAGTCAGTTAATGGTGCAACGTTCACATTTAACCTCTGTGCCTCAGTTTACCTAGTAACCTAGACATCTCTTTAGACTCTGCTTACATTCTCTTCTTTACTCCAGAATCCAATCATTCATTGAAATCTAACAATTTTACCTTCTAATTATTGATCGAATGTACCTTTTCCCCTATCTTCCACTATTCCTGCCCCCACTAGGGCCCTAATCTCTCCTCAGCACTGTCCTAATCAACTCACATTTGGGGTCCTTGTATCTGGCCCTCACAATCATCTTCTACCTTGCTGCCTGAGTGATCTGGCTAAAAGGCAAGTCTGGCCATGTCACTTTATGGCTTAAAGCTCTTTACCGGCTGCCTGTTAGCTAAGAATAGAGTCTAGGTTCCTTATCATGGCCCAGTCTTGCCTTCTGTCACCCCCAAATCACACTTAACTCTCCAGCAGAATTCTACTCTATGACATCACCGAGCACAGCAGAAGATCACACTGCTTCATGCCTTTGATCCAGCGCTATCTTCTGGGAAGCGTTTTTTTTTTTCTTTTTTTTTTTTTTTTGCTGTACGCAGACCTCTCACTGTTGCGGCCTCTCCCGTTGCGGAGCACAGGCTCCGGACGCGCAGGCTCAGCGGCCATGGCTCACGGGCCCAGCCGCTCCGCGGCACATGGGATCTTCCCAGACCGGGGCACGAACCCGTGTCCCCTGCATCGGCAGGCAGACTCTCAACCACTGCGCCACCAGGGAAGCCCTGGGAAGCGTTTTGATTCAACACCCTGTGCATGCCTGTCACGGCACTTGCCACAGTTTGTGACAATGATTCTACAACTGTGTCCCACAGAGGCTCGTAAAAAAGCGACTGATGGTAGGTGCCTTGCTGAGCCCAGCGCTCTCATCTTTCCATCTCCAGGGGCTGCTATGGCGCTGGGCAAAGTAGTTTTGCGAGTGTTTGGGAGCACTGAAGTAAAAGAATACGTAGTAAGAGGACCTGTCTGAATGGGAGTGGGGAACGCAGAGGAAGAGAGTGAGGAAAACATTTCCACAAAACACAGCTTAATACAAAAGAAGGACATATTTTGTAACAGTTTACTATCTGAACAGTGGGAAATCTCAGGTTTTAGGGCCATGATTTCAGGAAACAGTGTAAAGTGATTACCAGATTCCTTTGGATAATACATTTATTTGTGGATAATAAATTTAACTCAAAAGGATTACTCAAAGCATAATCTGAACCATTATTTTCTAAATATGTTACCATGTAATTTCTACTTCCTGCCTAGAGGGTACAGCCCTGTACCTGCGGAGTGACTTACCTGCAGTTCTTGTTTATTTTCAGTAAATTTAAACGACAAAATTTGTCTTCCAGACTGTGGTGAAAATGATTGGTTTCCACTTATTCACAAGCGTATTTTGTGGGCTCTTTCAACAGACTTGGTTAAATTGTTGGTACTAAGTACTTGGTTAATTTTTTGGTTTAAAATTCCACCAGTACACCTGCTGTTTACAAACTTTAGCTTCCAAAGCCAAAGTCATTAAGTGAAACAATGCAGTCCCAGAAATGTCGTTTTTTTTTTTTTTTTTAACTACTGACCAGTTAGATATGACTTCATTGGTGCGACCCAGATGTTCCCAAATTTACAGGATGAGTACCTTTTCTATGCAGGTATCTAAAAATTAGAAGGTCACTGCTTGAGAGGTTTAGTGTCTGATAACCAACACTGCACTGGGTCTACCCATCATAGGGCCTGCCAGCTCATTCACCCAGTGTGAGGGCAGCTACCCAATCAGGTCTGCTCCACGGGTCGCAGACTCTGCTCCTAGGAAACCCAATCCACAGGCTGGTCAATCATGGAAGGTGAGACCTGGCGTGAAGTGATGAGCTGGCCTTATCATATTCTTGCTTTGGGAATATGGCTCAAACTCAGAGGGTCAGGTAGTTAGGAGAAGACACCCAATCCACAAGGATGCAGAGAGAAAATCCATAAGGTATATACATTCATGATGAGTCAGAAGTTATAAGGAAGCAGAAAAGAACGCAGATGCTCTGAAGTAGACAAAAGACATATTAAGAGTAAGGATAAGGGACTCAAGATCAAACATGAGAATGGGGCAGACGTAAGACTTTAGATTCTCATTCTCTTGCTGCTAAGATCCTAAAAGCTGGATCCCCATCTGGTGAGGCCAGGATAAACGTTTCAGCTCCTGGAAGCTGGCGAGCCCTTTTTTTCCCTTTACCTTTACCTGCGTCTCCTCCTCACAAACCCCGCCCCACCGCCGATGCCACAAGTAGAACGGATCCTGGCAACCAAAAAGGCTAATTAAGACACCTCTGAAATGAAAGGAATGGCTAGAGAGAGCCTTCAGCTGTGGACAAGTGCTACTGACGGGTCACTTCCACGGTCAAGTCTTCCGATTCTACGGAAAGTTCTTATAAATGCAACAAACTGGTCCTGGCTTGAACACCTGCACCTTGGCATCCAGCTTAAAGGCAGAGACACCACCAACCGCGTGCCCGGAGCAGAACCTCCCGGAGCTCCCGGAGCAGAGCGTCCGACTTGGGGACACATCACCAGACGCGAACGTCTTCTCCCGCCCGCGAAGGGCCATCCCCCGGCCGCCCCCCGAGGGTCCGCGGGCCACGCCGGCCGGCAGGGAGCCTCCCCTCGGGGCGCCCATGAGGCCGCGCGGGGCAGGGGCTCCCGCACCCCGGCCGCGCCCGCGCCCGCACCTCCCAGGCCGCTCACCTGTAGTTGTAGGCGGAGAAGTGCTTGCTCTCCCTTAGCATCGCCCGGTACAGATCCAACACCTGTGCACGGCTGGAGGCTGCCATCTTGGAACGAAAAAAACCCAGGGGGTCCTCTCCGCCGAGGTCCCGAGTTAAACGCGACTTCCGAAACTTCCGCCGCCGCGGGAAGCGCGAGCGGGACACGCGCGCGGGGCTCGGCGCAGGGAGCGGCCTGCGCCCCGGCCTAGGTGAACTCCGGCCGCGCGTGGCGGCGCAGGCGGGCTTCGGGCAGCTAAGGGGGCGGCGCCGGCGGGAGGTGTTCTCGGCGGCCGCCCCCGCCGCGGGGTCCTGCGGGCAGCGGCGGGCGGAGCGGCCGAGGGGCGGCGAGGGCTGGGCGGCGGGTGCGGGGGGTCCGTGCTTCCTCGCGGTGGAGGGCTGGGGTTCGCCGGAGACGCCGGGTTGCTCTGCGTTGCCAGGTTACCGAGCGCGCGCCCCGCGCCCGCTCTTCCGTCCGGGCTGCCCTCGGCGCCGCCTGAGCCGCGGTGCGGGCTGCGCGGGGCACCGGTTCCGCGGACGCCTGGGTCGGGGGCTGCGTGCGGGACGCTCGTCGCGCGTGGACGGGGCGAGAGCGCGCGGGGGACGCAGGGCGCCGACCTGGGGCTCCCCGGCGCTCCGGCTCCGCTCAGGGCGCCCGCTCAGGGGGCCTTCGGCGCGAGGCCCCCTTTCTGGATAAGATGGCGGCGCCCAGGCGGGCCGCGTCGAGGTGAGCTGGAGCCGGGCCCGGAGAGGGGCGAGCCTGCTGCGCCCAGGACTTGGACCCTGGGCTGGTCTCTCGTCTCCCGGGGAGCGGCGGGTGAGTGGGCGCGGCCGCGCGTAGGGCCCCGGCCGTGGGTCCCTCTCGTGGGGTCGTCAGCTCTCCGTGCGTCCGCAGACTTCTGTCGTCTGATAGTCAGATCTGGGGTGGCCCAGGTTGGAGGCGAGGGTGCTTGATTGGGGAAACCTGGGGGGTTTAAGGAGTCTGTTGGGATCGTTTCAGACCACAGCAAGAAGCTGAGCAAGTTTTCTCCTGACGCTCTTCCCGGCTGAGTTTTCTCCCTTCTCTGAAGACGCCAGCTTTTCTGAATCACCTTGTTAACCCGGGGGGATACAGTTGGTGGTTCTGACCCTGGAACGTAGGACCCGGCGCAGGGAAGCCTGAGCTGGTTCTAGTTACTTTGTTTGCAAAGCACTTGTCTTGACTTTGGAATGTTTGTGTATGTAACCAGCGTTGGGAAGAGCCAGCGTTTTCTCCTCCAAAACACTGCGAGGGGTAACTTTATACATGAGAAACAAGTGGGCGTTCACATCCGTCTCTCTTCCAACCACTGAGTTATGGTTGTCTTTCCTTTCTTTAAATTTGTCTCGTTTTGAAGTGATAATTTGTTCTATGCCAAAGCAACCTCGTATTTTCAGGAACTTTAAGGGCAGGAGACGCTTCTCTGACCTTACTGCACTTTAGCGTACTTGTAACCTGGGGTCCTTGCATCCACATGTGCTTGTTATACCTGTTATGTTATCCGTTGTAATGCAGTGGTATTTTTTTTAAAGGCATGGAAGACAAAATACTTTTATTAAGATCCTTTTACGTTTCCTGTTCGATTTTTGTTAACGTCTCGTACATCTGTGAGTGTCAAAATAAGGCTTTTTACAGAGTAGCCAAACTTCTGTTACTCCTGCAGGGTGATCAGGTCATTGGGCAAATCTTGCTTCAGGTTTATTGAAAGGGTTTTTAATATTTTGAGTTTATCCTTTGGCATTACTCCAAGGACTCAAGACCAAGGGACTTGTACATTATTATAGAAAAAGATGCAGAACTGTTTTCTCTTAATATGATATACGGTTGAATGCTGATGATGTAAATTAGGTGTGTGGCACCTAGGAAAACTACAGCGTTGACGCAAGTTACAGAGAAAGCTATCAAAGTTAGAAGAAAAAACATGAGAATTATTTTGGCTTGTTTAAAAACAGTGGGGATTGCATTATTTTATTATATTTTGCTTTCATCTAGAAAATGAAGTTGGAATAATTATGATATACAGTTGTTTGTCTAGTTATCAAGCAATTTAATCATTAATGTATACAATTGACATATCTGAATGATTTTAACTTTGTTGTAATCAAATAAAACTTTACAAATAAATATCGAAAGTTTAGTTTGTTTGGGTAGTCTAGGCATCTGTTAGTACAAGGACTAGCTGAGGTTAGAGAAATGGTAGCTTCCCAGTTGATTCTAAGCTAAGTCCTCACAAAAAATACTTTTATTATTTTATTTGAAATAATTTGCCAGTATGTTGGATATCATTGCCTTAAAAGACTAATAAATAATCACATTGCAAAGCTAAATCTCCATTTTTTTATTTCTTCATTGCAGCAATGACTGTTTTCAAGAAAAGCTCTATTTGAAGTTGAAAGTGGGATTGGGCCAGAAGCTGAGGATAGACCTTACTCATATGTCCTTTAATATGCATTCTGTTCTGGGCAGAGTATTTTCTTAGATAATGACTATAAACTAGGCGTAACCCACTTACTACCATTTAGGCCTCAAAATGCAAAAATTTCTTTAATATCTACCTATCCATAGTTATGAAATTCCTATAGTTCATTATGTAAAATCATGCATTACCTTATATTAAAATTAGGATTGCTGTTGAGCACTGAATGATTTTTGAAGAGAAATTTCTCAAACCATAACAAGCAGTATAACAGCAGTTTATTGTCTTGCGGCTTAAATATTGAAACGATGTGTAAAGAAAATCTTGTATAGGTGAACAACTTGTGATGTTACGATTTAGAAGTTATTCTACTCCAGATGTGGATCTAAGTCTTTATTATACATAATCGTCATTTGGTTTTATCAATCCTTCACACTAATAGAATAGGAAGCCGGAAGAGACTTTGTACATCAGCTCCCGCATTTTTAGAGATGAACAGGGAACTGAAGGCCCTTTCCTCATTCATTCCTTCAGCACTCACTGAACGCTTCCTAAGAGCCATACATTATACAACATGGTGGCGTTACAGCGTGAACTAGATAAGCAAAGTAACAATTTATTTTTGACAGGTGCTATGATGGGGGTAATATTACGAAGCGTTAGGGGAGTACAGAGGAGAGACGTTCAACTAGGACTTTGATCTTAAGGGAAAGCGTTCCATCAGAGGAGGTATTTTTCCACAATGAGTAGTAAGAGCAAGAGGGCGAACATGGAGAATGTGTTGAGTTACAGGTTGTGGTGTACATTCAAAGCCAGGAGGCACGAGGGCGCAGGATCCATTCAGGGAACTCTGTGTGGTGGGGAGGACCATTGATGAGCAGACGTGATTAGCCCTGTACCGGCTTTATTTTTATTATTTTTAAAAATTTTATTTATTTATTTTTAAAATATTTATTTATTTTGGCTGTGCCGGGTCTTAGTTGTGGCATGCGAACCCTTAGTTGCAGCATGCATGCGGAATCTAGTTCCCCGACGAGGGATGGAACCCAGGCCCCCTGCATTGGGATTGCAGAGTCTTACCCACTGGACCACCAGGGAAGTCCCTACCTGGCTTATTTTAATGATGTTTTCTCTGTTCTGGGGATAAGTCATTTTTTCTTTGATGCATTGGCTAGTTCATACAAGTGAAGTAGAACTTATCATCTGAGCTCTTGAAATACAGATTAGGTTTTCAGGTATTGGTAGACTTATTTCAAACCCTATTTTTGGAATCCTCTCTTTTAGCAGCGCTGAGATCCTATTTCTTTACCTCTGCATTCAACAAGCAGTTGACCAGCTGGTAGTTCAAGTCCCGGTTCTTGTGGTTGCGTGAGGGCTGTACGTCAAATACTGATCCTGTTTCCCAAGAGTTAGTAGTTCATTATGTTGAGATACGTTCCCTCTGTACGCACTTTGGGGGGTATTGTGAATGGATGTTGAATTTTATCAAATGCTTTTTCTCCATCTATTGAGCTGATCACGTGGTTTTTGTCTTTTCTTCTGTTGACATGGTGTATCACATTGATTTGCGTATGTTGAACCATCCTTGTGACCTTGGGATGACTCCAACTTGGTTGTGGTGTATGACCCATTTTGTGTATTGTTGGATTTGGTTTACTAGTATTTTGTTGAGGAGTTTTGCATCTATGTTCATCAAAGATATTGGCCTGTAATTTTCTTTTTTGGTAGTGTCTTTGTCTGGTTTTGGTTTCGGGGTGATGGTGGCTTCATAGAATGACTTTGGGAGTGTTCCCTCCTCTTCAATCTTTTGGAAGAGTTTGAGAAGGATAGGTATAAGTGCTTCTTTCTATGTGTGGTAGAATTCTCCAGTGAAGTCATCTGGTCCTTTTCTTTGCAGGGAGTTTTTTTAAAATTACGGGTTCTATTTCACTTCTAGTGATCCATCAGTTCAAATTGTCTGTTTCTTCTTGATTCAGTTTTGGTGGGCTGTGTGTTTCTAGAGACCTGTCCATTTCTTCTAGGTTATAAGATCTCAGTGGACAGGTGATAGGACAGCTCTTACCCCCATTAAGGAAAGGGAAGCTGAGAGGTTAGGTTATTTAGCCATTGTACAGGTAGGAATCCGAGGGGGTGGGCACGGGCCTGGGGTGTGCTCTGTCTAGCTGTGGTACTGGCTGTGACGCTGCCCTGCTTCACAGAAGGTCTTCAGAGCCAGCTTCAGGAGTTTGAAGTTTATTAAGTTTTCTTGGATAACATGGGTAAATTTTAGTCATATTTGAATTTTAATTTAATTAGATTCTCACTTATTTCCAAAGCTAACTTCTTTATATAGGAAGTATTACAAATATTCAGAGAATCTCAAATGTTGATTTTTGTACTAGCTTTCTAGTCTTTTAAGATAAATTTACATGTTTTTCTATTAACATCTCTTGGAAAAGACTTAGTGCCTTTTTTAGGTTGTCTACTCGTGTGTGTGAGAGATTCACATTTTTGTAGAAGCTCTTTTCAAATATACTTAAAATCTTTTCCTTGAAAATTTTAGAAAGTAACCAGATATTGGAGCTCCGTTCTTTGGAGACTAAGTATTGCCTTACGTGTGGGAAACAGCAGTAAAATTGACAGTTAAGTTTGTATAAAGTGTATCAAATGTCACTTATAGCAATTTTTTTTTTTTCGGTACGCGGGCCTCTCACTGCTGTGGCCTCTCCCGTTGCGGAGCACAGGCTCCGGACGCGCAGGCTCAGCGGCCGTGGCTCACGGGCCCAGCCGCTCCGCGGCACGTGGGATCCTCCCGGACCGGGGCACGAACCCGTGTCCGTAAGTTCAGGCTCGTCTCTCTCAAAAGCTGCCTTCCCCTCCTACGTGTGTCTAGGAGAGAGACTAGGCTAAGAGGTCAGATCTGTTTTCAGCGGAACTTGTGTCCCTTTGGTTGTTCCCAGGTCACAATAGCTGCTAGATGGATAACTGGTTTCATTAGCCCCCTGGTCCTCTAGCCTGGCCTCACAGCACACACGCGAGAACCTTTCACAAATACCAGTGTTCTGGTTCCACTCACATCAAGGCAGTCATAAGCTCTGGGTTGGGGGCCCAGCAGTAATGTCTTTAAAAATGTCAGGGGTTTCAGGGCGCCATCAGGATGGAGAACCGCTGCCATCGGCCCAAGTCAGACGGCTGACTGGAATACAGAAGGTCCAGCCATATTTCTGCCCCTGTGCACGTGACCCATTGCCGGTTCTTCCCAGCACTGACCTCATTTAGCAGGACGACGTGAGTACCTTCAGGAAGAACACCTCCCATCCCCACATCCTGGTGCTCCAGGAACAGCTCAAATGAACATGGGCCGGGTGTGTGCAAAGTTCTCCTTGTCGGCCCCTTTTACAGGAGGGAGAACCTCGTCTTAAGGGAAAATAAATCCTGTACTTGAACGTTTCCTCCCTTAAGCAGTTTTTAGCATTGATTCTGTCGCTGATCTTGAAATACGAGACAGCTGACCCTCCACCAAGACTTTTCCCTGCCCCATCCAGCTCATCTTCTTGTGACATATGTGCCTTATTCTTTCAAACCCTAACAGGAAATCTATAAATCAAAATCTAATTTTGCATATACAAAGGGCTGGATATATATCTTATCAGAACTGGCCTTAGCAAAACATTCTGTGGAAGATGTGAAGATAATTTCAGGACTCCTTTGAAAAGAGCCAGTATTTCTTCTTATTTTTTGGAAAATAGTATTTTTATCAACTAAATTTTGAGTGATGATTTTGAATGAAAAATAACATTTTGTAATTCATTAAGAATGAGATTTTCATATGAAAAAGTACTTGTAATAAAAGTGATTTTGGGGACTTCCCTGGTGGTCCGGTGGTTAAGAATCCACCTTCCAACGCAGGGGACACGGGTTAGATCCCTGGTTGGGGAACTAAGATCCCATATGCCATGGGGCAACTAAGCCCTTGTGCCGTAGAACCCGTGTGCTTCAACTACAGAGCCCACGTGCCGCAACAAAAGATCCCACATGCCGCAACTAAGACCTGACACAGCCACATAAATAAATAAATTTCTTTTTTTAAAAAAACTGATTTTGTGGAGGAAATTGAAATAATTTTTAAAATGATTCTCTAAAGGTGCTTATAGCTTCCCTCAGGGTTATGTACTAGTTGAAGTTCAGACGACACAAGTCATCTTTTGGAGCATAAAGCAAAAAATATATATATATGGGTAGGATGCTAGATATTTCATGAAATTCAAGGCCGAGTTGAACAACCCTGACAGTTTGAGAACCTGTGGGCTTAGCGGTGGGAATTTGCGAGCTGTCAGTCCAGAGCGGTGGCTCTTGATCCGGGGTGCATGTCAGACTCACTGCTGATGTCAGGACTCCTCCCACAGCTGTCAAGTAAAAACCTCTGAGTAGCTTCCCAGGTCATTCTGTTGTTCAGCCATGACTGAGAACCTCTGGCCCCAGTGCTGCCACCAAGATGAGTGACTGGTGAAGGCACAGCTATGCCCATAAGGCTTTTTGGAATCTTGCAAAGCTGGCCTCCTGAAATTTTGGAGGGCAAAGACTTGTTCCTAACTCTTTTTTGTTCCCCAGCACCTCTGCTAAGTGCACAGTGAATATTTGCAAATCAGTTTCATTTCTTGTAAGGTGTTCCAGGATTCAAGCTGCTCTCTAGATCAAACTGATTTTATTCCCTTAGATGAGCACAGGCCTATGTGCACAAATATTAAAACAAAGGCACATGAAAGACCAAACAGGCTGTTCTCAGGAGGTTTAAAGCAGGGCAGGCAGGCCCAGTGTTATGGGAGTGACGGGCTGGTGGAGGGAAAGGATTCCTGATCAGGAGGAGGAGGTAGGAGATGTCCCTTTGTCCAGGCTCCCCGTGGGATAGGGAGCGCCCGGAAGGCTCTCTCTGCCCATCTATTCCTGTCTATACATCAGGTAACACAGGGACAAATACGTTGATATCATAGTTATACCTTCAAGTAAAATTCCCTGTGCTTCTCAGATGCAGGCTCACTATACTCCTGAATCACCCTCGGAATACCGCGGGGGAAGGAGAAAGCCAGGAGACTGTACTTTGCAATTACACTTTTGAGGAAGAGAAAAATGGGTACCAATTCCAAATGGGTGGCTGTAGGTACTTTTTATTTGTAGTTACAACAAACATTTTTTTATTTACCAGAAAGATACCAGCTCAGAAGCAAAGAAGATGCAGTAAAACTTGCTGAAGTTAAGGACCACCAACTCCCAGATGCCTTAAATAAACATTTGTTCTTAAAGTCAGATGATTTCCCAAATAACCTCTCTAGGGTGTAAAGGGTGCTAGCAACACCAAAGCTAAAATTTGTTTTTCTGTAATGGCGTATTACCAGACATCCCATGTTTAGAAGTGAATGTGTTTAAGATTTGAAAGATATTTATGGACTTTTAAAAATTAAATATTTATGTATCATAATTTACTCGTAATATGGAAGACGGCATTTTCCCCTTGCTCAGCGTTATTTAAATATTTTTTTCAGTAAAATCCCAACATCACATTGTCAGTTTTCACCCTTCACTTTAAGGGCTGTCCTTGTGCCCAGCCCAGTGTGGATCGCTCCACATAGTCAATGAGGGAAGTTGAGCAGAGGTGGGTACTTGTGAGTTGGTATCTTATATCTCTCTCCGTTTGGACCAGAAGCCTACTCTTTACAAATATTTTCTCTAAAGTTACACTTTATCTGTAATTAAATTATAACGTCAAATAAGCAACCCTCGATTACTGACCT
This sequence comes from Physeter macrocephalus, assembly GCF_002837175.3. Lineage (NCBI taxonomy): Eukaryota > Metazoa > Chordata > Mammalia > Artiodactyla > Physeteridae > Physeter > Physeter macrocephalus. Next base: position 105,083,247 of record NC_041231.1, on the reverse strand, counting down.
TTTTCAACTATTGCAGTATGATCCTGAAGTGGGTGAAGTAATGAACATAGCCCTGGAAGGTCAGAGGTCAGCTAGGCTCTGCCCCAGGTGTGTGACCTGTGACCAGATTGCTTTTTCCTACTTAACTCCTCTCTTCAGCCCAAATCGGAACTGAAATAGGCTGTGCTCTCCTTACTTCTAGGGACATTGCCAAGATTAAGCACATCTTCTCATTACTTGTGCCGTAAGCTGAATGGCTGTGGTCCTCCCCACCCAGTCCCCCATTCCCCACCAGCTCCGATACATCTGTTGAGATTCTAACCCCCAGTGGGATGTGTTGGGTTGGCCTTTGGGAGGTAATCAGGTCATAAGGGTGGAGCCCCCAGGATGGGATTAATGTCCTTATAAAAGGAACCGCAGAGAGCTCCCTCACTCCTCACTATGTGAGGACACAGTCTTGAGATCCAGGAAGTGTGCTCTTACCTGGCACCAGATCTGCCGGCGCCTTGATCTTGGACTTCCCAGCCTCCAGAACTGTGAAATAAATATTTGTTGCTTATAAGCCACCAGGGTCTGTGGTATTTTTGTTAGAGCAGGTAACCCTAACCCTAACCCTAAGACACTCTGCTTTGGTTTTCTGGAAAAAGAGTGTGCAGGGAGGGTGTGGTGGTGGCGTCCTGAGTGAACTAGGTCTGCCAGGTTTGTGGGTTTCAGTAGGGTTTTTTTGGGTTTATTTCCTTTTTTGTGTTGCATTCGCATGGTATTCTAACATCCGAAGCTTATGCTTTCTGCAAAATGTAGGAAAATGAAGTGTGTTTATAAGGTTTTACCCAAAATGTTAATGGCACACTTAGTTACTGAAATACGTTTGGGCAGAAATGTCTCTACCAGTGGATGCTACGGCATGTGTGGACTTAAAGTACCTTCCTTAACACTATCTTTCCTAACTGTTCCACCTCACCGGGGTTTTCTGTTTATTAGCATTGGCCATTTCTTCATTAAGACTGAAAAATCAAAAGCTGACGTGATAAGCGTGATTTCCACATTTGACTCTTAATTAATTTGGTGCGAGGGTGCAGCCTTTTTTTTCAGTCCCAGCATTTCACCTCTTTCCAGCAGTAGAGGTTCTGTTTTTCTGTCCATGAAGTAAAGAGGGTGGGAAGGGGCTTCCTCGGTGGCTTGGCTCTCGCTGGACCGGAGGGGGAGGGATGCTGTCTTCAGCTGCCTTGGGTGCACCAGAGGGCTGTGTGCAGAGGCCCCGCGCGTGCGTCCTGCAGACCTTGTGCAGCCCCTGGACGGGAGCCTGGGCTGTGAGGGGCACGGCCACTCTGGTTGCAAAGGTGACGGGAAGAGGAGAAGCCGGGAGAATGACGAGGTGTGTGAACGGCACAAGTGAGTTGCGGGGCGGAGGCTTCAAAGGCCTGAGTGGGTGTGTTCAGTCGCCGCCGTGCGCTGTGTGCGGGGCAGTGACGGGGCGGTGGTGCCCGCTGCGTGGCCCCTAGCTGCATTTCCAGGGAGAGGTCATCCACCCAGTGAGCCGTCTGCCCAGCGGCTGGGTCTTGCTGTCCGAAGTCGGTGTGAGTGGTTTGCCCCGGCAGGAATACTGACAACCACCCTCAGATGGAAACTGCTCGACCTGTGTTGAGAACATCTCCGTGGCGGTGTTAGCACGGCCAGTTACAATCCACAGTCACTCAGAAACCTCGCCTAAGCCCCTATTTCCTCTGCTAAGAAGTAACAAAATTAATTGCTCTTTCTCTGCCTGCCTACTCAGAAGTCAGTCCTTCAAGAAATGAAATGACAGAAAGGCAGGTGATTTACAGGGAGAAGGGGGACGGCTGAGGATAATATATGGACTGTTGTCTGACTTCCCCATGGGAATAGATTTGGGTGTCAGTTGAATGCTTTGCTTGGTGTTTCAAGTTTAATGAGACAGCTGCAAAATGCATGAAAATCAGTTTCTGGAACATGCTAAGCCCTCCCCACCTGAGCACATGGGTGCCTCCGTCCCTCTGTTTGGGAACTTTGTCTCTTTGAATGGCTTATCTTTCTAATGTTGACTTAAACGTTACTTTCTCAGACAGCCCTTCCCTGGCTGCTCATCTTTATCTAAAAATCAGGGCTCCATTCCTGTATTGGAGGTTTCTCTTTATCTCCAACTTAAATTCTTAGTTTTACTCACTGCCATGCTTGACAACGAGCCCTGTGCCTGTCACATAGTGGGAGCTCAGCAAGCATTTGTTGAATGAACGAACAGAAATACTGTGGTGGCGTCAGGAAGAGGCACTTAGTACCCTGGAGCAGCGCTCTGTCCAGTAGGCTTTCGGGGCTGAGGTGCTTCTACCTGTCCTGTCCACTGTGGGGCTCTTGAGCACCGGACATGTGGCTAGTGCGACTGAGGGCCTGAACTGTTAACTTTATTTAATTAATTTAAATTTAAATAGCCACAGGTGATTAGCTGCCACTGTATCAGACACCACAGATCCAGAGGACGTGATTTTATTAGCTTCTGGCATTGAAAAATATTACCACTGAATACTAACCCATTAAACAGGTAATTTCTGCAGCTGAAAAGGCCTCCTAAAAGCGGTGACCTGCGTTCAGCTCATTTTATGATGCATAATAGGTGTGTTTTATGGTCTCCTTGAGAAGCAGAAGCTCTTATGTCCTCAGTGACCTTCTGTGATTTCGGATTATCATTGCATTTTCCTTCCATTCTTCATTTTTAAATTTTCATTATTTTAATTGCGTTGTATCAGTAGGCTAGAGCCCTCCTGGGCTTTAGCTTGTGGGAGGACTCATCCGGGAACAAGGGCCTGGAGTTCTTTGAGTTCCAGCCTTCTTTCTGCCTTCTGTGGCTAACCTCAGTCAGCTGGCACTTACGCAACCCGTTGCCCTCTGACTGCGTGGCATGGACCTCACCGCGAAGGCCAAAGCTTTTCAAGCGAAGAGTAGGGTTAAAAAGAAGAAGAAGAATTAGCAGATTAAACTTTAATAATATATTAGGACTTTCCAAGTGAAGGTAGGATTAAAAAAAGAATCATCAAGATAAACTTTAATAATTACTGTATTAGAGCCATCAGATTTAAACTGCTGATGTTTTGTCTGTATTGTCTTAGGTCTTGAAATGAGAAATAAAAAGAACTGGTAGTCGTATCTTTTACTGTATTAAAAATAAAATGTTTAAAATTCATGTTTCATGGTGGATTTTAAAAAATTGTGTTAAATATATATATAAATGTATGTATATATACATAAACATATATGTATGTGTATATATATATGTATATATACATAAACATATGTGTGTGTGTGTGTATATATATATATATATATATATATATATATATAAAATAAGATTTACCATTTTAACCATTTTAATGAACATATATGTATGTGTATATATATATGTATATATACATAAACATATATGTGTGTGTGTGTATATATATATATATATATATATATATAAAATAAGATTTACCATTTTAACCATTTTAAAGTGTGCAGTTCCATGGCATTCATGCATTTACATTGTTGTGCATCCATCACCACCATCCATTCTCTGGAACTTTTTCATCTTCCCAAATTGTCCCCGTTGAACTCTAAGTCCCCACTCTCCCCTCCCTCTGGCCTCTGGGGACCACTGTTCTACTTTCTGTCTCTGTGAATTTGATGATGAATTTTAAAATTCTTTTCCATGCTTATTGTCCAAACTAATATGGACTACTGATACCTATGTGTCTACAGTAATCGCCTCTTTTAAAATGACCTTGACCTAACTAATGCATAATTGCGTTACACTAGGAAATGGTAGACACTTCTTGTTAAGGACCCGAAATCATCCAATTTAGTTCCTGCTCCCAGCCATCACTAACCCTACATGCTCACCCTGAGAAAGATCGTTTCTCTCATTTAAAAAAACGGTAACTCTAGAAAATGACTTTTAAGTGACAGGTAAGGTGGACTTTCTTGCATATGTGTTATGTGCTTGGGATTCCAAACTTTTTACCAGTGTCCACTGAGAAAGGCAAAAAGAATCAGAAACAGTTACTTAGGTACCTCCTACCTTAGTATAATATCGTTGTGACCACTGGGCACATCTAAACTTACAGATTCAGGATGGCTTTTTAGCCCTTTAATGAGCAGTTGGAATCCGGGGAATCTGAAGGGAAGCGTTACCCTCACCAGATGTCTTGCTCTTTATTTATTGCTGTGGGTACATCACTGTTCTCAGAAGCCCGAGGAACGAAGCAGAGGGGCAGCTGCGAGGGGAAGACTTACCACTGGTGTGGATGCTTAGAAGGAAGCAGGTGGGCGTGTCGGGGCCACCCTGAGAGATGTGCAGTTCTGTAGTCATGCCCTGGGTGGACGTCAGGGGCAGTGTCCTGAGGTCAAGGCCTTCACGGTGGGTGCTGGGGGCCACAGCCCATCTCAGCTGGTGCACGTGGAACATTCCTGAGGGAGGAGACCGCCGGGCGCTGGGGCTCAGGGTGGGAGGAAACAGCTGTAGTTTAGTCCCTGGCAGCAGTTCTGTTCAGCCCAAGTGTGGGGTGTGGTCCCTGGGAATTGGGGTCTGCGGGGGCACTCGGATAGGCCAAGCGGAACTCGGGCCTTCGGAAGCTTAATAAATGTGTGCTTTAGAAGGTAAATCCGGCATGGTACGTAAGGTGAATCAGAGGAGGTAATTATTTGAAGTGGAAAGTGTTAAAGGCTGTTTAATGATCCTGGAGGAAGGTACTGAGGGTCTCTAAATTTTGTCACTTGTGGTGAGAGTGGAAAGGAGGGCTGAAGTGGCAGCGATGTTGTAAAGACAGAATTCACAGGCCCTACCAGTTGGCTGGATGGAGGGAACGGAGGAAAGGGGAAGTCAAGGTGATCCCAAGTCACTAGGTTGTAATGCTCATCGTATAAAATCAAAAGGTCCAAAAGCATGTGATGAATAGTAGCCTCTCAACTGTCTCTGTCTCTCAGCTCCCACCGTGTCTGCACTTCCTATATACGTGGGTATGTGCATAAACTACATTTACATTCCTGTTGAAAAACGGTAGCTACCATGCACAGCCAATCAACACCTCTGTTTTTTCATTTCACAATATATCTTGGAGATGTCCTATGTCAATACATGTAGTGCTGCCTTATTCTTAATTTACTTAGCTAGTCCCCGATTAATGGAAATGTATTTCCTGTCTTTGGCTCTTACAAATTGTTTAGTGAATACCCTTGTTCATTTATCATTTTGCACACATCCAAGAAGTATATCTATAAATTTAATTTACTACAGGTGGGATTGCTGAATTAAACATGTGTATTTTAAATGTTGATAGATATTGTCAAACTGCCTTCCATAGAAGTTTTACCAGCAATGCCTGTTTCTTAGACCCTCATAATACTGTGATATCAAAGAACATGATCTTCCCCAATCTGTAGATATGTTTAAATCTAATTGTCATTTTAATTTGCATTTCTTTGAGATTGAACATCTTTTCATATCTTCCAGAGGCATTTCTGATTTCTTTTGGGAGAACCTTCTGTCACTCGCTGATTCCCATTTCTCTATTCAGAAGTTGGACTTTCATGGAATGCCTATAGTGGTTTCTCAAATCATGATTCTGGAGTTTTGGTGGGTATATTGGGATCATATTAAGGCAATAGTCATCTATTCCTATCTTATTAAGAGTTTGTCTTAATGAAGAGTGAATGTTATGTTTTGTCAGGTGCCTTCAGAGCATCTGGGGGCTGATCATTTGCTTTTTCTTCTTTGATCATGGGGTCAGTTAGAGGACTGGATCTCCTGCCTTGATTTGTCCTTGTGCTGTGCATGGTGGGCCCCCCCCCCCGACTCCCCCGTGGCCTTGGTATAGTGTTCCCTTAGTGGTTTCTGTTTGCCTACATTTTATTTGGGATTCTTGCAGATAGTTCTCAGTATGTATCTTATTCATCACTGAAACAGCTTCTCAAAGATGGAGAACTTTCTAGTGATTAAGTTACCCATCCCCTCATTTACGGTCTTTAATCCTCTTCAGTTTAGCTGTGGCGTTTCACACCCCAGCCAGTGTTTTCAGTCACCTTGAAATGCGGTTCCTTCTTAGCTTCGGTGATGCTCAGAGCTGAGCTCTCTGCTCGGGGATGGAGTCTTTCTGCAGAGGGCCTCCGTCTGTCTCCCCGGGCCTCCCTCCTTGACCCGCTTCATCCCCGTGTGACATCATCACCGAGGTGGACATCACTGAATGTGTCCGTCTGCATATCCCACCAGCCCCTCAAACAGTGTGTCTAAAATAATCGCATTCTTCTCCCCACCCTGAGTCAGCTTCTCCACTTGATGTGACTGCTTCTGTCTCTTATTACACCTAAAGTTTTCTTAATGATCCTGGCAGCATCATGTATTGAGTACCTGCTGTGTGCCAGGCCCTGAGAAGCCAGGTAGCCAGGAGGGAGGATGGGGACAAGGAGGGCAGGCAGCAAATGCGGACGCCTTTTCAAGCCAGAACGATGTATGCCAGTGCGGTTAAGACTGAATGTGTGCCAGGAGGGGAGGGCGGAGAGTTGGAAGGATTATTACTTGGTCATTATATCTCTGCAGTAAGAAAAGTTATTTAAAAGCAAAAGTGAGACGTGTGATTTTTGTAATGAAGAGACCAGATTCACTGCATAGGACTTGGATGATTTATAAGTCTTTAAACGCCAGTAGAGGAAAAGTTATTACTTAATAATATCTTCGACATTCACTTTTATCTAAAGAATCTTGGTAGAAGACGAATTAGAAACTTAAGGTACTGTTTTTTCTTCTGCCTAAGGGTTTGGTCAAATTATATTCCTGTCATTGGCGTTTTGGAGCTTGAGGACAACAGAACTGTTACAACATGAATTTTTAGAGCCAATTTTGACCACAGCGAAGTGACTATGAAGGCTGAAGGTCAAGAGTGTGATTGATTGGGTGATTAGAATTCCTTTTAAAACAAATTAGATGTGGCAGGTTTGCCACTGGCGAAAAGTACTGCAAGGAAATGAATCTCATCAGCAGATAAAATTTCTTGGATCATCAAAAAAGGGTTTAATGTTTAAAATATAAAGACACACACATACACACAACCTGCATAGGAATCCCTGTTTGTTCTATTTTTACCATGTAGTATCTAGCCTGGTTTTTCTGTTAAATAATATACAGGCACTAGATTGAGTATGTTTTTAATTTTTTTAAAAAATTTATTTATTCACTTATTTATTTTTGGCTGCGTTGGGTCTTCGTTGCTGTGCGTGGGCTTTCTCTAGTTGTGGCGAGTGGGGGCTACTCTTCATTGCGATGCGCAGGCTTCTCATTGCAGTGACTTCTCTTGTTGCGGAGCACGGGCTCTAGGCATGCAGGCTTCAGTAGTTGTGGCACACGAGCTTCAGTAGTTGTGGCTCATAGGCTGTAGAGCACAGGCTCAGTAGTTGCAGCACATGGGCTCAGTAGTTGTGGCTCATGGGCTTTAGAGCACAGGCTCGGTAGCTGTGGCGCACCGGCTTAGTCGCTCCGCGGCATGTGGGATCTTCCCGGACCAGGGATCGAACCCATGTCCCCCTGCATTGGCAGGCGGATTCTTAACCACTGTGCCACCAGGGAAGCCCCTGTTTTTAATTTTTAATTTAGTGGCTGGTACCCTAAATGTTAAATATATTGATCAGTTCAATTTATCCACTTTCTGTATTTGTCTTTATATTTGGGGTCTTCTAGGTGATTGGATTTGTGATCAGGCATTTGTGTTTGGGATTCCTGGCTTCGAAGCAGGCCGAGGGGACAGGAGGGAAGCAAGGACCAGTGTTTGCGAAGGGAAGGGAGGAGTGAGGGACAAGCAAGGACACTCTTTAATGGAGAAGGGTATGTGAGAGGGGTGGCGGTAGTTGGTATCTGTTGTCTTGGAGAGAAGGGTGGGGTGGTGGTCCGTGGAGAACTAAGATTTCTCTGGAATTTCATACACATCAGACACCCAGCTCTGCATTTTCGTTTATATTACATCCTCACAATAACCTTGGCATAGTAGATATGGAAATTATTTGTAGTTTCAAAGAAAAAAAGGAAAGCAGGTGACAAGATATCCAAAAAGAACTTCTAAAAGTAAAATAGTGATGGTGATGATGATGTGATTGTTAGAAAAGAACATTGCTTCAATGTAGCTGCCCTGGTGTTTTTATTCTAGTTTTTTGGTAGGGAGAATGTCGAGTCGTAGGTAGGGTCAGAGAGGTTGAAGTTGGCTATTAAGCTGGGTACATGAGGGCTAGTCGGGTCTCTACTTTTGTATACGCTTGGAAATTTTCATAATAAAAGGACTTTTAAATGATGAAGCAAAGAAGTAAAATAGCCTTGATTGTGATAAAAGGTGAGAGAATATTTATGAATAGGAGGGGAACTCGTTTCCTTTCTTCCCCACTGTCAGACCTATATGATAGCATTAGCCTGTGAACCTATCTTTGAGGCAGAATTATTAACAAACCATTTAGAAAATAGACGATAAAATCAGTTTTGTTTTTTTTTTAATTGTGGTCTTCTCAGCTTTATGTGTGAAGACTCTGCAGGAATCAGGTGGTCTCTTCATCTTTATCTGATTGCAGTAGAAGTTTTGTCCCAATAAATCAGTTGTTTTTTTTTTTTTTAATTGTGGTCTTCTCAGCTTTATGTGTGAAGACTCTGCAGGAATCAGGTGGTCTCTTCATCTTTATCTGATTGCAGTAGAAGTTTTGTCCCAATAATAGAGCGTTTATGCTGGAAGGAAGCCCAGGGCTGGAACTGTCTCATTGCAGAAGGTATACAGCTCCAGGAGGGGGATCAGAATCTAGTCAGTGAGCATCTGTTTCTGCAGAACATGGTAGTGGGGCCTGGAGGGAGCTCCAAAGGTAGGACAATAAGAGAGTAGCTGTAGCTAGTGTTTATGGAGGGCTTCCCTGCCAGGTACTCTCTAAACACTTCACATATATCCAATCCTTACAGCAACTCTAGGAGGTAGGGACTAGGCTTTCTTATTTACTTTTATTCTTTCATTGTGGTAAAATATACAAAACATAAAAATTACTATCTGAACCATTTTTAAGTATACAGTTCATTGGCATTAAGTACATTTACATTGTTGGGTAAACCATGACCTGCCTCCATCTCAGAACTTTTTCATTTTCCCAAACTGAAACTCTGTACCCGTTAAACACTAATTCCCCATTCCCCCTCCCTGCAGCCCCTGGTAACCATCATTCTTTCGGTTTCTATGAGTTTGACTGCTCTAAGTACCTCATATACATGAAATCATAGAATATTTTGTCTTTATATAACTGGCTTATTTCACTTGGTATAGTTATCTTCAAGGTTCATCCATGTTGAAGCATGTGTCAGAATTTCCTTCCTTTTTAAGGCTGAATAATATTTCATTGTATGTATGTACTACACTTTATCCATTGTTCTGTTGATGGACACTTGGGTTGCTTCCACCTTTTGGCTATTGTGAGTATGCTGCTGTGAACATGGGTGTGCAAATATCTGTTCCAGTGTCTACTCACAGCTCTTTGGGGCAGAGTCCCAGAAGTGGAATCGCTGGATCTTATGGTAATTCTGTGTTTAATGTTTTTAGGAACTGCCAGACTGTTTTCTACAGCAGCTGCACCATTTTGCATTCCCATCAGCTGTGCACCAGGTTCCAGTTTCTGCACATTGGAGGTAGGTCCTGTTCTTGTTTCAGTGTCACAGAGGAGGGAGAGAGGGGCGGGGAGGTTAAATGCACTCACACAGCTCATGTGCGACCCGAATCTGAGCCCAATAGTCCGACTCCAGAACCTCTGATGTAAAGATAAGAGGAGGCACAGAGGCTCGGAGACGCGGTCCAGGGCACTGCATGTGGGTTCAAGCCCCCGGCCGCCTGCCTGCACAGCTCATGTTGGTAAGCATCTTAGATTTAGGGGTTGGTTTTTCTTTTTTCTTTTTTTTTGGACAAAAGTGCTCTTTAAAAAAATCCACATTCTTTAGAAAGATATTATATGTTGAATATCTCTGTATGTCTTTCCCCTGCCTTTCTACATTTACGCTTTAAAATGTTTTGTTATTTAAAATATCTTTCAAGATGTATGCAATATGTTTGATTTTCTTTTTATTTGAGTTCTTGGGTCAAATTTTGCTTTTAAATGCTTTGAATAAATACGAATTGATTTTGCTGGAGTTTTGTATATATCTTTGCTCTACGTACCTTTGCCAGAAGTTTGCTTTCAAATAAAACCAAACAAAACTATCTAAGCCGAACTTACATGGGGGGAAACTTGGAGAGTATCAATGGTAAACACTGAGGACTTTTAAAAAAAAATTCAGATAAAGTGAGTTTTCCATCTTTTATCAGTAGAGGAGCAACAGGAAGGAAATGGACCCATTTCTTTAATCCTTGGGTGTATTTTGCTAAGAGGGCTTGCATCCTCCCCCACAGAGCAGTCACGAGGGGCTTTGCAGCATCCTGAAATGAGCGTGCTTCCCGGGGGACACTGGCTCAGCTGGGCCCGTGTGTCAGCTCATGTCCCAGCCCGTCTCCAGAGCCCCTCACATTGCTGCCAGGGAGGTGCCCCCTGCAGATACAGACCGAGGGTCTCCTGGACCCTGCTCATCCCAGCAGACCCTCTGGGTGGGCGACCTTGTCTGTGCTGCATTTTAAGGGCAGGGCTGTGTGTGCATGGCCCCGAGCCCCTCCTAGGGTTGAGGGTGAGTGGCTTGTACCATCCACCGTCACAGCTGGGTGTGAGATTTAGACAAAGGTCCCAGTGTATCAAGGGCCCACAGTCATGCTCAGATGGACTCTGCTCTGGACGGCATCTTTAGAATAATCCCTAATTCGGTGGTTCCCAACTTTGGCCGTGCACTGCAGGCCACCTCCAGAGAGTCCCATGTCACTGGCCTGGTGTGTGCCTTGGCCATTGGGATTTTTAAAAAGCTTCACAGATGATTCTAAATGTATGGTCAAGGTATGGGATCGTTGGTCTAATTCCTCTTGAGTACCTTGTTCTTTGGGCTGTAATTAAGATTTTTCTCATCACAAAAGATACAGAAATGCCTTTTCTCAGGGTGTCCTTATTAGCAGGGATTGCTGGAAAATATTCCTCACACACACAGGGACTGTCTTCTGTTTTGTTTATTTGTGTTGGAAGAGACAAATAAATCACGTCCTTATGGGGTATGTCTCTATTCATGCGACTTAGCCCTGGTGTCTGTAGGGGACGGGTCTCGCTTACGCTGCGGAGACTTGAGGTCAGGAACGTGGAGGAAGGACAGGGATCCGCTCGCCTAGATTTCACTGCCGGCTCCCGGTCACTCTGCGTTCCGAGGGCAGTTTCATTCTATAAACTGAAAACCGTGACGGGTTCAAGCTGACGCTTCTGTAGTTCCTGAAGTCTACTCACCCAGAGCCTCACCACCCCTGTGCATTGGAACACTCAGTGTGGCATTACTTTGGGAAACGTGGCTGTGTGTTTGACTACACCACGTAGGCCCTCCGAGGGTTCCTCGGTTTAGAGGGATGCTTTGCCTTAGCTCCTCCTGGGCCCTCGGAGTTTCTTTAAAAAGTCAGTGACAGGGCTGGCATCATCCTCCCTGTGTGACTGTGGCTTTAAGATTATTTGGTTGAAAGTTCGTGAAAGTTTAGAGATGAGGTTTGGGGAAACAAGCGTTCTCCCTGCTTTGATTTCATTTTAAAAATGAATGTTTAGATGTAAAATTTTGAAACTTTGTCATTGTTTTGTATTCTGTTTTTCTGTGAGAGCTCCATCAGTAGTTGAAGCACAGAGGGTGTATCTGATCCATGGAATTGCTTAGAGACCTCACCTAAGGGCAGAAAATGGTTGGCTCACACCAGTAGCTGAGGACAAGGACTGCCTGACCCACCCCAAACCCTTTTCAGATACAGGCAGAGCAGAGAAACGTATACCTGTGTGTGTGTACATGTAGGTATATGTAGTATAAGCGTGTAGAAATGTTACTCTGTGTTCGTACGTAGCTGCTGATTCAGTGACGTAAAGGAGATTCTCTTGGGGACCCCTGCCGGTGATCTTCCTTTGTTTTTTCAAAGAGAGGCACATTTGGGATTGACGTGTTTTCCCGTTCAGGTAATTTCATGCTAGTTGTGGGCATTGGACCGGGAAGATAGCTTTCTTCTCACATTGGTGTGGATTTCTCCCTTAGTCAGTTACCTTGGTGACAGGTGTGTATGGAGGTGGGCGGTAGGGCGAGGGCCCTGGTGGACAAGGGGACAGTTTGCTGAGATCAAACGCAAGGGCATCTGGTCATGGCTGCTGTCTTGGAAAATGAGGGCTGTGCTCCCCGGGAAGGAGGGACTTCAAGGGACTCCTGGGCCAGCTGGTGTGATTTTTCTAATCTCTACTCTCGTTTGCTTTCCCTGTCTCCTTCCCTCTAACTAGTCCCTGGTTGTTGACCTCCAGGGGCTGATGAGTTTCCTGCGTCACTGAGAAAAGGTCAAGGGTTATAGCCACAGGGCGCTCCCTCGTCTGCTGCCTTCACTTAGTTTTCAACATGCTGGATGTTTAAAATGAAAGCGTCAGCAAGGTACCAGCAAATGCTCTTTAAAAATGTTGCCCCTGTTTTGTGTAGGGTGTTCTGCCGGCCCCTCCTCCTACCCCCACCCCACCTTCTCCCCCCGCCTCCCGGGTTTTCAAAGCCAGCATCATTTCTAAGAGAAAAAGTTTAGAAATGGTTCCCTTTGATTAATGATAGGTTGTGTCATCTTCATATAGGAAGTGTAGAGGCAAATATTATATGAGTAGGGTGGGGAGGGGCTGCTAATACAGCTATAAAACAGTTGTGTTTTTGTAAAGCTAACAAGTGCTATTCTGGTTTTATTGAGACGGAGATAGATGGTTACAGTGACCCGCCGCCTCTGTGCCAGGCATTCTCTGTTGAGAAAACCAGGATGAGTGAGACGTGGTCCCTACCCTCTAAGGACTTACCAGGGAGCTCCCCGCGCCATTTGACTTCTTAGCTGTGGACTCTTCCAAGTCATCGGTCACGCCCGTCTCCCTCGTTGTCCACCTGCAGGTGCCAAGGCAGCCGTTGTCTCACATCCTGGTGCAATTCCTCTTTGGAGTTCGGTGCTGTCTTTTCACACCTGCTACTCCAAGTGGGGTCCTGGGATGGCAGAGTTTCAGGTCCCCCGCCCCCCATCCGTGTTATAACAGGAACCCCAGGTGACAGAGGACTTGTGCATTCAAAATGTGTCGATATAGGGGCTTCCCTGGTGGCGCAGTGGTTGGGAGTCCGCCTGCCGATGCAGGGGACGCGGGTTCGCGCCCCGGTCCGGGAAGATCCCACGTGCCGCGGAGCGGCTGGGCCCGTGAGCCGTGGCCGCTGGGCCTGCGCGTCCGGAGCCTGTGCTCCGCAACGGGAGGGGCCACAACAGTGAGAGGCCCGCGTGCCGCAAAAAAAAAAAAAAGTGTTAATATGCAGATTCCATTTGAGTTGGGCTGGGGGTGCCTGAGAGGCTGCATTTCGAATGATCTCCCACGTGATGCTGATGCTGGCGCTGGCTTGTGGACCGCACTGGCACCAGAAAGGCTTCACTCTAAGAGCCTGCCTCATCTCCCTTGGTGTCAGAGGGTAGCGGGGATGGCAGCCATCCTCCTCTGATGACGTGGGCTAGCACAGGCAGCTACCCAAGTGATCTGGACGAACACTCTCCCAGGGAGTCAAAGATGTGAGAAGTGCCCGCTTGCCACGCGCTGGACACGCTCCCAGGCCCCTGTAGACACAGGGACCCACCTCGCAGTCGTGTGAGGTGGGCACTGCCATTGTCTCTTTCACAGATGGGGCGACTGAGGCACCGAGAGGTTCCATAGCTTGACCCAAGTCGCATTTCCTATCAAGTGAGCCGGCAGGGCTGTGAGCCCAGGCGGTGCAGCCTCAAGCGCCCACGCTGGAGTCAGATCGTGGTTCAGAGAGGACGGTGTCTGGGTTTCGGTGGTGGGCGCTTCCGGAAGGCGAGTGGAGGCCAGGTGCGTGGTCAGCATAAGGAGGGTTGAGCGGCAGGGTGGGGCTGTGCAGTCCTTGTTTAGTGGACAGGATTAGAGGGGCTGGAGAGGCAGGTGGGGCGCCAGTGGCTGTGGAACAGGAGGGCACGTGGAGCAGACTTGGATTGACAAGCGTTACGTGGCGTCAGACGCTGGGGTCTCGACACTCCTTATTTCACTTAATCCTTATAGTGATCTCATGGCATAGGGGCACATTTTATAGACAAAGAAACTGCAGTTTAGAGAGATTAAGAAATTTTCCCAAGGTCAGCAGGGAGGAGGGTAACATAATTTGAATTTAAGTCAGTTTTGTCTAATTTCAAAATCTGTTTCTGCGACTTCTTTGCTCTGCTCCCTCCCTGGCAGGGACTCGGAGCAGAAGTTGGGGTACGGAGAGATCGGAGCTCGGTCACTGAGCCTGCAGTGTACGGAGGTCCTCGGCCACGGGGATGAGGGCAGGAGCACCAGAGCCGGCCGGCAGAGAACCTGCGAGGCCGTTCAGCGCTGGCAGTTCAGGCAGGCTGGGGCTCCCTAAGTCTCCCCGCGCGGGACCGGCCGCCGGCTGGACGCAGGGCGAACCTGCAGACGGGGTTAAGTGGCCCCCGGTTGAGGTCGGTGTCCATCTGGATGAATGTTTGTTAGGCTGGACCACTCTTCCTGACCCGCACCCTCCATCCCCATGTCAGCCCTGGAGAGGCAGCCCTGCCCTCGCCCGGGCGCCCGTTTCTCAGACCCCCGAGTGGCCGCATCAGTGCTGCCGCTTCCTCTGTTTCACCAGAGGCGACAGGTCGTTTCTGCTCTCTCCCCCGATCTTTATGATGATGACGTTTCTCGGCGCAGACATTCCTCGTTGCTCCAGACTTGAAAATCTGAGCTTACTTGCTTTAAATAAATGATCGAACAGCCCCGTGCGACCCCGTATAAACCTGGTAAACAGGTAACTAAGCTGACAGCAAGTGCGGTGTGCCCAGGGAATTCTTGGCCTCGGGATGCTGGTAATGGAGGGGATTGACTGGGGTGAGCAGCTGGGCGCTGCTCGTATTTCCCTAATCACTGACAGGCGCACGCACTGCCGGCTGGCTCTCCGTGGAGCTGCTCTGTGCGCACGCCCCCGGCCCCCAGGGTGCGGAGGGGCCTGTCCCCTCCCCCCTGCAGAAGCTGGCAGGCTGGGCTTTGTGATGTGGTCCTTTTCCTCTTCATCCTCACGGTCAAGGCCTGCGTTCCTATTTCCAGAGATTATCTTTAAATGGTAGAAGCATCAGTGCTGTATCACAAAAAGCTAAGAAACAGAACAGGAGAAAACACCCCCTTCACTGTCCTAAAACAATGATTATCAGTTTTTAATATCAGTTTTTTCTTCAGTGATTTTTATATCGTTGTATCTGTTGTTTTGCATCTGCATTTCCCCTTATTGCTACATAATCTTCATCATTACCGTCTTAATGGTTGTGTTCTCTGTTGTGATTCTGTACCATTAAGTAATTAACTCTGTTGTTGATGAGTCTCTTGCTCCCAGCTTTTCACAGTTACTAATAACACCACAGGGTGTATCTTTGTGCATGTAGCTATTTCCACATTTTGAATTAGTTTCTTATGATAGAGTCCCTAGTGGTATTACTAGGTCAAAGAGTATGAACAGTTTTATGGCTTCTAAAGCATATTGCCAGATTGCTTTCCGGAGGAGTAGAACCAGTTTACAATGCCATCACAAAGTCATTTGTGTCCCAGATGGCCAGCTAGGATTAGGGATGCAGCCTCTCACAGCAGGAGAGGAGGAGGAGGTGTGTGTGTGTTTGTAAAACTGGCTGGTTCGTATGTGCACTGATTTAAGCCTCAGTGACACTGTGCGTTGTTCTTCTTAGTAGGAATATACTAGATGTCCAATGCCCGTAGAAGTCATGCAGTTCAGAGTTCAGTATAGCAGTGTGGTAGACATGGAGTAAAGCAGGTATATATATTTCCTGTTTCCCTGGAATTTGACATTTTTGAAAAGTCGGCAAAGGTGAATTGGCAAGGGCTTTCAGCCACTGTGACGGGGGTCTGAGGGGCCCCCGGCTTTTCGGGACTATCTAATGGTTTGGAGGTGAAGGTGGAAGTCGAGGAGGTTAGGGGGACAGGCGGGAGGAGGGCGTTGGAAGTGCCTGGGCACGTGCTCAGGAGCGAGCCCAACCTGGCAGCAAAATTAACCTCACCTGCTAACTACAGCCTTTAGGGTGCTGAGTGGAATGCTGTGTTGAGAAGGATTTTGAGGTCCCATCTGGGCTTCGCGGGAAAGGTACTGTGATTAATTAGCAGTTTGTTCTAGATCTTTGTCCTTGCAATTTTCTTCAAGTCTTTGTATTTCCCTTTGGATTGTAAACATGAAATGCCTTCAGGCAGAGACCGGACCTTTTGAAGTTGTTCATTTTTATATCCGTCCCCTAAAGTATCTAGCACATGGTTTTGTATATTATGATGTAAGTGATGTTTTGTGCTTGCTAATAGAATGATGAGTGAATGAGGGAAATTTATACTCTGTCTTCATGGTTCCAGGAGTTGTACCGAAGCCCTGTGGTCAGGTGATGGGTCCCACGTGTAGAACGTGCAGCAGATGCTCTCAGGGGTAAAGGAAGAGGAAATTTGAGCTGAGAAATTTAGGAAAGGTCATGCTGGAAAAGACCTTTGATTTATATATATATGTACCACCTCCCAGGTCACCTGTCGGGACCTCCTTGTTCGACAGATGGAGAAGCTGAGCCCTTAAGGCTGAGTGTCTTCCCCACGGTCCCTCAGAGTGGACGGCAGCTGGGAGCTCAGACCTGGACCTTCGGGCTCCTGGCCCCGTGTCCTTTACGCTGCGCTGTGTGGGGGGAGCTTGGGGTGCTTGTTTTGCTACTTCCAATGCCCCCGTGCCCTCAACCGATGTATATTTGGCGTGTTCTTTGCTATATGCGCACATTTTTTTCTCCCTTGTGCCTGCATAGAAATGTATTTGGAGATTGTGACCTTGATGCAACAGTCAGACTGGGGTCCAGAGCAGTAAAAGCCTAGAGATTTGTCTTGAGAGCCAAGAGATAGTGCAGGATCAAAACCCAGTTCCTTACCGAATTACAGCTTCATAGTATCTCTGAGTTTGAATATAAACTTTTTTTCATTTCAGGGGAAGAATGTCCAATGTTAGTTGTGGTACATGATTTGAGTGTGTATTTGCCACAGTTGTGATTCTTATAAAACCCTCATTATGGTCCATATGCGCAGAGTAGAGGTTTACGGTCGTCCAGGGAGCTTTAACTTTGGAATCTGACAGCAGAAGCCCTGCGTCGGCTGTGCTGCTTCCCCCTGCTTCCTCTCCAGTGCCCCCTGCCCCCCGCAAGAGGACGGGCACATTGGTCATTGGCATTCTGAAGCTCAGGGCTTTACTAGTGAGGAAGCACTCGTGGTGAGTGTCACAGCAGGAGAATCATCAGCCCACCGCTTCCTTGACGCCGTGTGGTGTCCGCCCTGGGACTTGAGCGGTGTGTGGAACCTGGAGCCTGCTCAGCGCTTGGCGGCTCCAGGCCCCTTGAAAGTGATGTCAACCTCGCAAGCTGCCCGTGGTCATAGCTACTGGGTAATCGGGTTTGGAATTGATGGGTATTTACATTTCAAGAGGGCTTTTCCTATGTTTCTGTAACTTTCCAGTCTAAACATTTGTCCTTGATCTGACTGGATAGCTCTCTTCTGTGTAGTGCTGGAGTGTTTAATACCGGCTCAGTGTGTAAACCGCTTTCTTCCTGGGAGAGCACAGGATAATCTACTTAGGCCCACTTGTGGCCTAGTGGACACGGTGACTTTTCTCCACATCCCCACGAAACTAGCTCCGTCCTGCGTTCTGTGCGGTAGCTGCTAATGTGGTTATTATTCAGTGCAAAGCAGCTGGTAGAGACTTACTGACCTGCTGATAGCATTTTGCTGTAACATGCTGAGGTTGGCACCTTTTACTTTGTCTGGTCTTGGCGGGATTAAAGTTGTTTTCAGGATAGGAACTAGAAGCTTATTCTCAACAATTTAGACAGTAAGGAAAAATGGAAAGACGAGAGAAAATGTATTCAAGTTCCCTCCGCCTGAATGCAAACCATTCATGACATTAAAATTTTTTCTTTCATGCTTTTCTCCTGTATAACTTTTTTGTGGTTCTTATTAGACTGTTTATGAAAGTTTTACCTTTTCCTTTTTCTTTTACTTTAACATCTATATTTTTCCTCGTTATTGTAGAATTTCCTTTACAGAAGTTTAATTTTTCATTGTTAGGCCTTTATTGAAATGTCTGCTTGTTCTGTCAGCATTGGGCCAGAGACTTGTCCTTTTCCATCCACGGGACTCTGGCTGCCCCGAGTGTTATTATTTTTAACAGAACAAGGAGTTTTCTCTAACTACAGGGCTTTCTTTCTCTTTTAACTTCTGTGTGTTAAGACATACACACATGTATGCAACCCTGATAAATGGTACTAAGGAAAAAAAGACTTATACGGAGTTTTCTTTATTTGTAGATTGTGGTGTTGAACTCAGATCAACTTATTTCTAGCCTATCCTCTTTAGATATATGAACCTATTAAGACTGAGACCTTTTCAGCTTTTGAGCATGCTGGCTTAGTCAGCTGAGGAGAGGACCATGGGCCCCTTTTTAAGCATGGGCGCGGAGGGTGAATGAGAGCCTAAAGGTCTGTAGGTGATGGGCCACGGGGCCCGTGGTGGGGTCTGGCTGTCAAAAATGAGAGACAAAAGCCAGCCACAGACTGTGTTCTCCCATAATTGTGATGCATTTTTGATCCGTATTGATGTAATATATCCATTGTGGCTCCATGTGATTCACCGGCTGTAGGTTTGTTTGGGGGTAAAAGTGAGTTTAAGTAACTTTGCATGCATCATAGGATCTACTGGAAGTAATTGGGTTTTATGCAGTACACATATGTATTCATCCACAAACCAAATTTAGGCATGTAAAGCTCTTTGACTTCTAATGAGCGTTTTAGATGTGTGCAGTGTCTGAAGCTTGTAGATAATTTAGAAACAAGAAAATAACTTGGGACCATCTCCTGGAAGCGACTCGGATTGTGAGTGAAGCTGCAGTCCTTCACGGGTGCCTTTTGAATGTAAAGCACGGCAGTTCCTTTCGTAGTATCCATTTACCCAGAAATTAAAGTATGACAGTTCCAATAAGTATGTCTTCGGGGCTTTGCTTACTATTAATCTATACTAAGTCTCATAACCTATATTTGTGGAGTATTTTTTTGTGTTTCAGGTGAGTTTTCTGTACATTCTCACTTACGCTTCACAACGGCCCTGGGAAGCAGTGGACTGGGAGATGTCATTATTATCTGAGTACTTACTGTTGGACGTCTGAGGACAATGTTACCAACTCAGGAAAGATGTTAACCGTGGCGCAGAATATTAGAGTGACCCGGCAGAGAGAACCGAGGGAATATCAGCACTTACCGATCGGGCACATTTCTGTAGCTGCTGGGAGTGTGCTCATTGAGCAGGGTTTTGAAAAGTTGGGTTATTCCCAGGGTGTGCTCGAAGGCGAGGGGCTCTTTCTTCCTGCTCCCTGTTCTGGGCTGTTACTTCTTTTTTTTTTTTAATTAAAAAAATTTTTTTTTAATTTTAATTTTTTTCTTTTTTGCGGTACGCAGGCCCCTCACTGCTGTGGCCTCTCCCGTTGCGGAGCACAGGCTCCGGACGCGCAGGCTCAGCGGCCATGGCTCACGGGCCCAGCCGCTCCGCGGCACGTGGGATCCTCCCAGAGCGGGGCACGAACCCGTGTCCCCTTCATCGGCAGGCAGACTCTCAACCACTGCGCCACCAGGGAAGCCCTGGGCTGTTACTTCTTCAAGAATCATCTCCCAGATTTTCAGGAGCACAGTGCTTACTGTTGATTTATCAATTTTAAAGGGGTCCAACCTGGACTTGAATAAAAAATTGGGTGCCCAGTGAGTGCTAGAGATCGGTGTTGGGCAGTGAAATCACGGTCCCTTTCCTTAGGAGCTGCTTGCTTGGGATGCGTGGTCACCAGGAGGACACGTCCCTGCTCCCAGAGCCTTGGGTTAGGCAGGGGAAACCGAAGGTCAACAGCAGACCCAGCGCCTGGTCTTTGGTGGTATAACAGGGGAAGGACAAGTTGCCATAGAGCACAAAGGCGTGGCCTGTAACCCAGGTTTGAGGATTCTGGGCGGCGACCGTGAGAGTGTGTGTGTGTTTGGCAGGTGGTGGTGCTGAAGACCGGCTCTCGCCCGCAGACGTGACGGCTCCACGGGTGCGGGCTCTGCTGCAGCACTGGGAATTGTAGCGCTTCCCAGATCTCAATGGACAGCAAAATTATGAGCCTCCAAGCCTTATAATTATGCGAGGCATATGGATTTTATCCGTAGAGACGTTTTTGGTGTTAACGAGCCACCGAAGGACTTTAACCAGTAGAGTGACTTGATTAGACCTATAAATTTGGAAGACCTTGCTGCTGGTTTTGGGGAAGATGGATTGGGGAGGCTAAGCCTGGGGGCAGTGAAGCCAGTTAGGGAGCCCCTGTCGATAAAGGTGGCCTGATGGAGGGGGTGGCAGTAGAGATGGAAGGAGGTGGGTGGATCCCGGATGGAAGAGCTGGATTCAGCAGAGCTTGTGGTGGGGGCGGGTGTGGGGCGGAGGAGGGTGACCAGTTGACTGAGGGGGCTGGGACTGGGGAGAGGAGGGATGATGTTGGGGAAGGAGTGGGTTGTTTCTGTGTTCAGTCGGGATCACCGGCCCCTCTGGTTTCTCCTTCCAAGAAATAGCTCAGGAAAGTCCATTGGCTGTTTGCTAGGCTCTGACTTTGCTTGATAAACTGCCTGTAGTCCGACTTCTCCTCAGGTAGAGTCTCCTTATATCTTGTTTCACCTCAGTTTGAGCGGGTACGTGTCTTTCTTCTAATGATTAATCATCTTGCATATTCATTTGCATAAGGGCTCAATTTCAGGGGCTTCTCCCCGCACTTGTGATCAGTGGAAGTCCCGGTGGCATGGGGCTTACCCGAGGCTCAGGGGCTTCCAAAGATCTGCAGCTCCCTTTTGTCAAGATTGAGCAATAGTTGGGGGAGTATAGATTCAGTACTCTTTCATTTAGTTGAATTACAAATTTATATTACTTTTATCTGAAAAGTTTTTGGAGACTTTTGAGTCAAATTTCCTATAGTGATCTGGAGTTTTTTGAGAAAGAAAGAAATCTATTCACAAAAGTTCAGGGACTTCCCTGGTGGCACAGTGGATAAGAATCCACCTGCCAATGCAGGGGACACGGGTTCGAGCCCTGGTCTGGGAAGATCCCACATGCCGTGGAGCAACTAAGCCCATGCGCCACAGCTGCTGAGCCTGTGAGCCACAACTACTGAAACCCACGCACCTAGAGCCCGTGCTGCGCAACAAGAGAAGCCACCGCAATGAGAAGCCCGCGCACCGCAACGAGGAGTAGCCCCCGCTCTCCGTGACTAGAGAAGGCCTGCGTGCAGCAACAGAGACCCAACGCAGCCACAGATAAATAAATAATAAATAAATTTATTAAAACAGAAACAAAAACAAAAATTCAGTTGTGCTTTATTTTAAGAAAACCCAATACAGAAAAGTCTTAAATGACAAAGCAGGCAAATTCTGGGTAGAGATAATTGGTGGTTGATGATGTTGCTTCGTGGATTCTTGGCTTTGTGAGTAGATGTGCTTTAGGAATCTTTTGTAATGTAAGGTTTCTATGTTTACATGGCTTGGATTTCAGGAATAATCTTTTGGAATAAGGAACGGCCTACTTGGCTATTATTTAATCAACTAATATTGTTATGACAATCTTGGGCAAGCGTTATTAAGGATTAAGACCCTTCGCCGCCACGGAATGCTGGATACCATCAGACAAGGAGAATCTTTCTTTATGTATGTGATGCCTGACCTTTGCCCTTTACTGTAGTTTTTGTATAAAGCTCTCCCATCTCTTTCCTTGCACGTAGCGCCTGCAGAACTGCCTAGTGAAATCTAACCTTGTGTGTGACGTTTTGGTCTGTTGACATAAATATGATTCTAAAGTCATACATTATATGTAATGAAATTCACTATAGATTTACCTAGGTAAATGAATGAGTTTTGAAGCCAGAAATCATAGAGGGAGATGGGAAATTCACTTGAGTGAGAAAAAGGAACAAAGAGAAATTATCATAATACAATCTGAAAAAAAGAATCCACATCTGAAAAATACAAGATCTATACATTAAGTGTTTGCAGTGAAGTAATACCTCTCCCCCATCTTTCAAAGGCAGACTGACATGCCAGCAATGAAACATACATTTCCCAAAGCATCAGGATCTACT
Source organism: Physeter macrocephalus (assembly GCF_002837175.3). Classification (NCBI taxonomy): domain Eukaryota; kingdom Metazoa; phylum Chordata; class Mammalia; order Artiodactyla; family Physeteridae; genus Physeter; species Physeter macrocephalus. Next base: position 105,060,917 of record NC_041231.1, on the reverse strand, counting down.
GTTGGCAACATATCATTTTGAAATGAATTTGTTTACCTTATTTCTAAAGAGTAGACTGGTTTTTAAAGAAAAGGGGAACAGAGGGCACCAGAATCCCTAATGCTTTTGTGATGGGCTGGTCCTATATGCATGTTCAGAGGCAAATGACCGTGATGAACTCCCATACAGGAACGTGCTTCATTCCAGTGAAGTCATTTCCCCCCTGCCACCTGGCGCGGCGTCAGCAGATGAGTCGTGCGCGAGGCATAAAGCAGTGTACTGCTGACGTTGCCTCTGTCCTCATCTCGTGAGGGCGTCATTGCGGAGAGGGGTGCTGCTGGCTATCCAGATGCTTGACTGGCAGCCTTCACTGACTGATGGAGCCACATCCCTGTTGGCTGACATCTGCTTTTAGAAGTTGTTTATAAGGAAAAGATCACTGTAATCAAAACAGCCAGAGAGAATTTTAGATGTCAGATGTACTACTCCCAGATTCATCTAGGGCGGGTGGCGCTGGAGGACGGCTTAGCTCCTTCTCTAAACACTTGTTTGTGTTGAGTGTGTTTTTCCTGTGTGTAAATAGTACTTTCGAATACATGTTATAAGCAAAACATTTGAAACATACATAGATTCTTGACGTTTTGAACCTTGTAAAGGAGTCTATAAAACTACCAAAATGACACATTAACACGAAAAAAATTGATAGGACAACATGTAAAGAGCTTGGAAGGCCACACTCCTGTCCTCACAATAAGAAAACAAGCTCAACAGACTGAAAGTCAGCATCTCTTCTTAGGTCCGTCCGAGAATCGACGTCCCATGGTAAGCAGCTGCCCCGGGGAATGGAGAGAGAAGTGGGTACCGAGACTCGCAGTTTAGTCGAGGCGGAGGTCCGGGAGCAAAGCGCCCACTCCCCCCAGCCCCCCAGGACTGGTAGGAACAGTTAAACTGTAATGGGTGCATGGCTGGGCGCTTGGCTGGCACAAGCCAGGAGCCCTGCCAGAGTCTCAGAAAGGTCCTCTCCTGCTTCTGGCAGTGGGAAGGGAAGAGTAACCAGTTTGAAATATAGCCAGGGCATTCTGTTCTCTCATTTTACCAAAATTAAAACTGTTTTACCAAAGCTTGACAGACTTGGGTTTACCAGAGCCTAACTGATTTGGGGGGATGGGATATACCCGATTCCAGTCCCCTCTAGACTTTTGGTCTCACCTAATCGGGGGAAAAAGCTTATTCTTGGCAAGTCACAGTCCAGGGCCACAGGCTCAGTGAAAGACTGAGAGCTGAGCATAGCACTGCAGGGGCTTCCCACGCCCAACCCGTTACGACAACCTCAGGCTCCCGGGTCATAGCAAGGGGTTACAGCTGATAAAACTGCAAGGCCCACACCCTGCCTACGGGGAAGCCAAAGGCAGTGGGGAAGGCGAGACGAGGACCCCTCAGTCTCTGACACGGGCAGCCACAGCCAACAGAAAACCCAGCCTGCTCCAGCCGGAGAAACATAAAACCTAACACTAGAGGCCTGTCTCCCTCAGTTCCTTCTACACAATACATCACGGCTGGCTTTCAGCAAAAAAATTCCAAAGCACACCAAAAGGCAGAACACACTTCGAAGAGGCAAGTGAAGCATCAGAATCAGTGTCGGATACGGCAGAGATTTTTGAGTTATCGGACTGGGCATTTAGAGTAGAAATGATTTGGGCTCTAACGTGCTAAGGCCTCTAATGGAAAAGGTGAACAAAATGTGAGAACAGGTAGGTGTAAGCAGAGAGATAGAAACTCTGGAAAGAATCTAAAGTTAATGCTAGAAATAAAAAACACCATTACGGAAATGAAGACTGCCTTTTGGCTTACGGGTAGACTGAGCTGGGCCAAGGAAACAGTCAGTGAGATACATCAGTTGAAATTTCTCAAACGGAAAGGCAAAGGGAAGAAACAATGAAAAATTCCAAAACAGAATACCTGTGAACTGTAGGGCAACTATAAAAGATGTAATACATGTGTAATGGGAATACAGAAAGGAAAAGAAAGAGAAAGGAAAAGAAGAAATATTTGAAGTAATAATGGCTGAAAAATTCCCCCAAATTGATGGTAGCCATCAAACCACTAATCTAGGAAGCTCAGAGAACATTATGCAGGCAAATTCCAAAAAATCTACACTTAGACTTATTCAAACTGCAGAAAGTCAAAGACAAAGAGAACATCTTGAAGAAAGCCAGAGAAAATAAACACCTTACCTATAGAGGGACAAGGATAAAAATTCCATCTGGTTTTTCACAAATCATGCAAGCAAGAAAGAAAAAGCTCACCAACCTAGAATCAGTGAAATTATCCATTAAAAGTGAAGGAGGAATAGACTTTCGCAAACAAACAAAAATTGAGGGAATTTGTCACCAGCAGATCTGCCTGGCTAGAAGTGTTAAGAGAAGTTCTTCAGAGAAAAGGAAAATGATGTAGGTCAGAGACTCTGATGTGCATAAAGAAGGGAAGAGTGTGAGAGGAGGGATAAATGAAGGGGCCCCTCGGTTCCGCCCCTCATGCTGTCCTCATGTCCAGCACCCATGTTCCCACCCGTGCTGAACAGTACAGACACGAAGAACAGTGCATCGTCGGTTCAGAAAAGGAAGAGACGCTTTCTCGACCCACAGCTGCAACTGAAACGGACACAGCAAGTTCTCTGGCTCGTGGAAGAGAGAAATACACTCCAAAGACTCTGGGCAGCACTGCAAATAGGGAATGAAAATATGATGAAAGCCACCTTCCCCTCGGCTTTATGGCTTTATAGACATTAGTAATGTACCTTATGGTGTCTTATGCCACAGAACATTTTCTTACAGTATCATCCTGCCAGTTACATTGTAGCAACATTTTGAGACCGATCACTCAGAGCGTCAAAAAAAGGAATATGTTGGGTAGACATTATGAGCTCTTTAAAAGCCAAAAATTATAATAGCTTTTTAAACTAGAAATGAAAAGACCACTGAAGGATCCTATACGTTTTAACTTTTAATAAGGGAAGTATTGACTGCTGTCACCCACATAAGCAGAAAACCCTTTGCGGTCAGTCCTCCTCCCTTTGAGGAGAAAGAGTAAAGCGTTCTTGAGACCCAAAAGTAAGAAAATCGCCGTGGATTATCCCCAGCTGTGACTGGCGCATTTCTTGCTATGACCTCATCAGGAACCACTGTTAAGAAATTTCAAGTACCTGTGTGAGTCCCTGTCTGGGTCTAGGTTTTTGGTCCCTTAACCCAGGAAGCTGATTGTTGGTGACCTGAGCAACTTGGAACCACAGTTAGCTTCTTTCCTCTTCGGCTCTTTGTCTATTTTGTATGTTATTTATTCCTCCTCTACTATTTTTTTCTTATTCTTCCTTAAAATTTTTCCTTTTTTCTTCATTCTTTTACTTTTTTTTTTTTTTGCGGTACGCGGGCCTCTCACTGTCGTGGCCTCTCCCGTTGCGGAGCGCAGGCTCCGGACGCGCAGGCTCAGCGGCCACGGCTCACGGGCCCAGCCGCTCCGCGGCACGTGGGA